>NW_015659563.1:654956-663666 GCF_001515625.1 Sinocyclocheilus rhinocerous | reverse complement strand
TACAATTTTTGTGCAGTTTTTGACATTTCCAGGCCTCGTACTTTGACGAACTCCTCCTACAGTTTTAATCGGATCATCTTCAAATTTGCTGAGTGTAATCATAAGGCCTTTGCGATGCGAAGTTGCGAAGATCTTGAGTTTTCGTTGAAGGGCGTGTCCGTGGCGGCCTGACAAATTTCGATGTTTCGACCATGAAACAGGAAGTTGCTATAAGTCAGCCACACAATGTCCAATCTGCCCCAAACTTCACACGTTTGAGTACTTGCCTGAACATATCTAAAGGCCAATATTCAGTTATGATCATAGCGCCACCTGCTGGCAACAGGAAATGTCTTGTTTTACACTACCGTAAACATGCAATGTCCAAACTGCACCAAACTTCACATGTTCGGTAAGAGTCCTGACCTGAAAACATCAAAAGGCCAATATTCTGTTCGAATTTATAGCGCCACCTGTTGGCAACAGTAAATGTCATGTTTTACACTATCTAAAATATGTAATGTCCAATCTGCCCCAAATTTTATGTTTGATAAGTGTCTTGGCCTGAGAACATCTAAAGGCCAATATTCAGTTATAATCATAGCGCCACCTGCTGGCAACAGGACATGCCATGCTTTACACTAACTCAAGCATACCATGTTCAATCTGCACCAGACTTCACATGTTTGATAAAAGTCCAGGCCTGAACACATCTACATGCCAATAAGTTATAGTCATAGTGCCACCAGCTGGCAGCAGGAAGTTTGGCACATATAAATGACTTGGACATATTTCTCCTATATTTACCACTGTAAATGCATATTGCCCACCGTTCACAGTTTTACTAAAGCCACTGGGTGGAGGTGGCTCCGGGTGCGAGGGCCCTTTCAATGCTGCTTGCAGCTTTAATTACACTATACAACTGCATTGTTTACGGGGTTGTATAACACGTTTTACAGTCTGTTCTCTGGTCAGTTCATCCGTCTGTGGACAGGCTAAGGATGAATGTGTCTGTGACGGACGTGGCATCCATAACCCTCTCTCCATCTCTTCACCGATCCCTTGCTTTTATTCTCTTATTCCTCGCAATACCCAAAGCTGCAGATTCGATGGCATATATTTTCCCAGGGCCGCAGCGCAGGAACGGGGCGCCTCCTTGTTAGCTTGACAAATAACTTCTGTGGGCAGAAAGTGCTGAATTTTAGCTTTCCATGTCTATTTTCTGCCGGCTGACATTAATTTTGCGAGCTCTGCGGGAACTATCAGAAATAAATAAATAAGGAAATAACAGGGCTGAGGCAAGGGCTGCTTGGCCATTAGAGCAGGTTTTTTATTTAAAAAAATTCTTAAACAACAACAATAATAATAATAATACGTAATTTGACTTATTTTCTGTATTACTGTATTTTTTTACTTTATTACACCACACAACATATTTAGACTAAAAACTTGTATTCAGATTAATAAAAAGTAAAAATTTCCAAAAATGTATGGAACATACATTACAATATACAAATATTAAATTTCTACGAACTAGGCACAAATCTGGTTTTGACCGAGACTTTTAACTGATTTGAACCTCCTCATCTGTCATTTACCCTCTATCCTATTTCACATAATGATCAAAACAAAATGAACGTGCGACTCATTTCAGACAAGCAGCACATTTCGACACAAACACTCAGCTCAACGCAGTCTTCAGACGAGATCCCGAGGGAAGCGGCGGTGTTGCTGTTTAGAGCCTATTTGAATTTCCTGGACGATTTTTGTGCAGCTTTTGCCATTTGCAGGCCTCAACAAACTCCTCCTACAGTTTTAATCGGATCATCTTCAAATTTGCTGAGTGTAATCATAAGGCCTTTGCGATGCGAAGTTGCGAAGATCTTGAGTTTTCGTTGAAGGGCGTGTCCGTGGCGGCCTGACAAATTTCGATGTTTCGACCATGAAACAGGAAGTTGCTATAAGTCAGCCACACAATGTCCAATCTGCCCCAAACTTCACACGTTTGAGTACTTGCCTGAACATATCTAAAGGCCAATATTCAGTTATGATCATAGCGCCACCTGCTGGCAACAGGAAATGTCTTGTTTTACACTACCGTAAACATGCAATGTCCAAACTGCACCAAACTTCACATGTTCGGTAAGAGTCCTGACCTGAAAACATCAAAAGGCCAATATTCTGTTCGAATTTATAGCGCCACCTGTTGGCAACAGTAAATGTCATGTTTTACACTATCTAAAATATGTAATGTCCAATCTGCCCCAAATTTTATGTTTGATAAGTGTCTTGGCCTGAGAACATCTAAAGGCCAATATTCAGTTATAATCATAGCGCCACCTGCTGGCAACAGGACATGCCATGCTTTACACTAACTCAAGCATACCATGTTCAATCTGCACCAGACTTCACATGTTTGATAAAAGTCCAGGCCTGAACACATCTACATGCCAATATTCAGTTATAGTCATAGCGCCACCAGCTGGCAGCAGGAAGTTTGGCACATATAAATGACTTGGACATATTTCTCCTATATTTACCACTGTAAATGCATATTGCCCACCGTTCACAGTTTTACTAAAGCCACTGGGTGGAGGTGGCTCCGGGTGCGAGGGCCCTTTCAATGCTGCTTGCAGCTTTAATTACACTATACAACTGCATTGTTTACGGGGTTGTATAACACGTTTTACAGTCTGTTCTCTGGTCAGTTCATCCGTCTGTGGACAGGCTAAGGATGAATGTGTCTGTGACGGACGTGGCATCCATAACCCTCTCTCCATCTCTTCACCGATCCCTTGCTTTTATTCTCTTATTCCTCGCAATACCCAAAGCTGCAGATTCGATGGCATATATTTTCCCAGGGCCGCAGCGCAGGAACGGGGCGCCTCCTTGTTAGCTTGACAAATAACTTCTGTGGGCAGAAAGTGCTGAATTTTAGCTTTCGATGTCTATTTTCTGCCGGCTGACATTAATTTTGCGAGCTCTGCGGGAACTATCAGAAATAAATAAATAAGGAAATAACAGGGCTGAGGCAAGGGCTGCTTGGCCATTAGAGCAGGTTTCTGAACACACATGCATTCATGCCATGTTTGTTGACCAATATGCCTTTTGTGTCACATATCTGGAGTCTGTGTGTTCTGTGATCAGCTTGATTTTTGTTAGAGCTAATAAATCTCTTGATTGAATTTTTTTTTTTTTTTAATTTTTGGAATTCCTGTTTCTTTTTTCTTTTTCTTTTTTAAGATTAACATGATCTAATCTGACTAATTGATCAAACATCTAATTCTAAGATTGAATGTTTTTTAGTAATTAATGCATTTTTGTTTATATAATATTTACATACTGTAAATTATGAACAAAACCGCAAAAGAATGTGAACATATTTGATCGATTAACACCAATTTATGCCAATAACAAATTTAGCTTATCAAAGTAATAAGCTGACATTTTAGGAAATGCAGAACATAAATCAACCCTTTATTGTCTTTAAATGCATATTTGATGGGGTTATTATCATTAACTAAACCTAAAACCAAAACCATTAAAAGTAAAAATAAATAAAATGTAAATAAATACATAAATAAATACTGTTACTTGAAACAGAATAAATAGTATAATAAAATATAACAAAATATTAACTGAAATGAAATAAAATACATCAATGTTTAAATTAAAATAAATAAAATTAAAGATTAAAATAAATTAAAACTTAAACTATGTATGAATTATTTAAAAAAAATCATTAAAAATTACAAAATTAAAACAGAAAATATAAAAATAAAATCTAGTTAGAAGTATTAACAGAAACGAATTGTATATCAACTATATAACAACATCTACAATAATATTAATAATAATAATAATAATAATATATATTATTAGTATTATTATTGTCGTTGTTGTTGTAAAATACTGATATTTGGTAGGATAGTGATTTTTTTTTATGTAGATTATTATTAAATCAGTGTAATGAATCAAGATATCTGATCATGATGAAATTTGGTCTTAATTCAGTTTGATTTGATTCATACTTGATTTAGATTCAGTTCATAATCATTTTCAAAAACACTTTCAAATCACAAATGACACGAAAGGTTATGTTGATATTAATGTTGTGGAAAATTGACAAAAACACACCAGGGTTTACATTCACAGGCTCAAAAATTGTATTTTGGGTATGAATATATTGAAACATAATTGGAATTTTTAAATAGTTTATTAAATGTACAAATTTTTCCGAATGTATTCTGATGCACTGATGTGAAAAATCCCCCAAAATCTGTCCACGTGATGTGTATGCCGCTTGCTTTAAGAAAGCCCGATCCGTCCTGGCTCAGAGGCCGCTGGAGGAGCTCGTTTAAATGTTAATGTCAGGAAGTGCTACAGAGCCGTTAAGGGGAGCGAGGGGCTTGTGAACGCTTTAAAAAGCGTGTTTAAAATGTTTTACAGGTGGGTTTAAAAGGCTTGTCGCTCTGCCTTATTAGCAGATACAGTCGTCTTCAACACAGCTGGACGTCCTGACTGACCTAAAACTGCTGCTTCCGCCCCGTCTTCTGTTTATCGTCAGGTCACTGGAGGTGGGCCCAACTCCCACAATGCACCACAGATCACATGCAGCAGCTAAATTACACTCAGCCTGGCATCAGGCTCCTGAATTTCACACGTATGCAAGTCATTATCGTCAGGAAATGTGAGGAAAGACAACAGCGAGCCGCTGGTTTTGAAGTGCACACTAGCTCTGCTCCTAAACCTCGCGCTTTAGCAGCTGCCTTGCTGTCTGTTATCTCAGTAGGCAGCATACTAATCGAGTCAATTGAAACACGTTAGCAACCATGCTAACACAAATACTGCGAGAAATACTCCATTTGGAATTAGATTGAACTGTTTTTAGTGTTACTTCATAGTATATTTATAGTCAACATTTTTCTGAATTTCGTCTGCCATGCAGTGCATTCTGGGATTGCCGTCTCTGTAAGAGATACAAGCAATGTTGTTTTAAGTATCTTAGAAGGCGACAATAATGGTGTTGCTTTTGTTTCCGAACAGCTTTAAAATGCTGTTTACCCTTGTGAAAAAAAAGTGTGCTTAACTGTATTGAATGTGCACTTTGTAGTGTACTTAAAATCTTAAAAGCGTATTAAACTGTACTTGCAGATAGCATAATATTAATGAAATCATATAAATAATAATATTAATGAACTAAAACACTACTTAAAGAGAGCCACTTTCATGACTGTTTAACGCACTTAAGTAGACTTTTAAACTTTGTAATTACGTCAAGTTAAAAGATGTGTTTTAATAATCTTTTGTCGTGTTTTAAAGAAGTACACTTCTAGCATACTAAAGCACATGTAAAGTACCTGATTATAATTTAACTGTAGTGTGTTATTCAATATTGCATTTAAATGTAATATATTTTGAATGTATTAAATCACAACCTGTCATTACAAATATATTTAAATACATAACATACAAGTTTCAACAGAAGTAAAGTATATTTCAGTTTATCATAAATGCTGACTGTACTTTAACCATATTTTATTGGCAATACAAGTAATTACGAAAGTACATCTAAAGATGTACTTGCACCATGAAGTTCAGCGAATTGCATTTAATAATATAAATTTAAATTATAATGCATTTTCATTTAATAACAATTAACATGAAATTAAAGTGTCTGAAATCATTTAATTTAGTCGGCACTTTTTTAAAACAAATTGCTAGTAAATTTCACAAATAATTATAAAGAGATGACAAGTAGCACATTGAATTAAACATGAAATTTGAATGTGGAAAAACTGAGGTTACACTTTATTTTAAGTAATCAGGGTCGTCTTATATTCGGGCCAATACGGTAATAGTAAGTACATGTAACATGTGTAACAAGAACACCTTAAAATAAAGTGTTACCCAAAACTGAAAGAGTATTCTCTTGGAAAACACGCCAGTAATCTCTTTTATTTATTTATTTTTTTACATTAGTTGTATCTATGTTGTGTCAGAAAGTAAGTGGAAAGCAGCTCGTGTCAGATAGCTTACAGTATGATTCCACATCGAGAGAAGATGCTAAACTAAACTCCCCTCTCCTTCACCCTCAGCGCTGCGGTAGAGGGAACGGTGTGAGGATGGACAAGACAAAAACAGAGGAAAATACAGACAATCTGCTCAATCGGGAGCTCTGAAAAAAGAAAGAAAGAAAGCAAGCAGACTCAGCAGTTGGCACAAGAAGGGCTTGTGTTACACATGTATAGGACTGAATTAAATGAATCGAGATTAGCTGTTCATTTAACTGTAGTGATAACGTTGATGTGTAAAGAGTTGAAACTTTTTTTTTTTACATGCTGCTATACATGTTTTTTTCTTTCTTTCTTGTTTAAATGTGTTTTAAATTTGATAGTGTGTGATGTGTGTGTGTGTCTGGATGTATTCATTTATATTAGTTCTGGGCAACGATTAATCGCGATTAATCGCATCCAAAATAAACGTTTTTGTTTACATAATATTTGTGTGTGTACTGTGTATATTTATAATGATGTATATATAAATACACACATATACAGTATATATTTAAGAAAAATATATGATGTTTATATATTAAATATATTAATATATAATGTAAATTATATGAATATAAATATATACATGTTAATATTTTCCAAATATATACTGTATATGTGTTTGTATTTATATATACATAATAATACATATACACAGTACACACACAAATATCATGTAAACAAAAACTTTTATTTTGGATGCGATTAATCGCGATTAATCATTGCCCAGCACTAATTTATGTATAAAAAATGTTAGTTATAAGTTTTTTTTATCATATATTTGTTATATATCATTAAAAAACAAGATACATTACCCTGAAAAAATATCTAAAATATAAGGAATTTTTGCAAACAATTAAAAACTAAGAGCAGTTTGGATTTGAGGCATGAAACCCCCCTGTTGAAAGTAGAGCTTGTGTTTTTAGTCCACAGAGCCACTGAAACCTACATCCTCTACATGCAGTCTCTCTTTCTGGCTCTCTCGTGTCATGTGTGGTGTTTAGTGAAGCAGGCGTTTGACCTGGTGCTGGTGCACCTTTAGTGATGCGCGAGACCTTTTGACCTAAAGGAGATCCGATCGACTGGACACGGCTGACGAGAGCTGCTCTCTACCTGAGACAGACAGAGACAGACAAAATGGATGCAGCGAGAAAGGCTGGCTGGAGAAATGAGTTGTGTGTGTGAGGAGAGCGAGGGCTGTGGCTGATGGGAATGGAGGGGAGGAACATCATGGGCTCTGCAGCAATTAGAATAATTTCACATTAATATGAGGATTCTGCTGCATGCTTATCTGCATAGAGGAAGCACTTCCACATCATTCAGAATGCAGTGGTGTATTAACCTCACACACACACACACACACTGCCGTACATAATCAACACTGGTCCACACTGGTTTTCCTCTTGCCTGGCAAAGATAACTAGATTTTTGCATTTTTTGAAGGAAAAATGTTGTTCTTCCTGTGCAACACTCACTAGTGTGATGCTGTAGGGTGTTTTGGGTGGTTTCCAGGGTGTTGCTTAGGGTTTTTTTTTTGGTGGTTTACCCATAATTTTATTGTCCGCTTTGCTTAGAAAAGTAATCATACAAATAATTTTGAAAAAAATGTCATGTGGTTTAACCATCAAGTCAAAAGTAATGACACATCGTAGTTGTCATAGAAGGGTCATATTATATAATAATGATAATTATATGATAATCATATGATTTATTTGACGTTTACATGGCTTTTTTGATTAATAAGCAGTGAAGCAGTTAAATAAATAAATGTGGTGTAACTATCAAGTAAAATGTTATAATGCATTTTAGTCATTAAATAAATATTGTTTGTTTGTTTTTACATTTTTATTCATAAAGTAAACAAATGTAATTTCATTCATTAATTCATAAATGTAATTACGTTTTTAAATAAATGTGTAAAATTATACATTTAGTAAAATACTTAAATATAAGTAAAAAAATATCATCTTAGTCATTATTTTCAAAAATTGTTATTAATACAATAGTTTTATTTAAAGTAAAAAATATTATAGTTGTTGTTATTTTTACAAATGGAATTTTAATTCATTCATTCATTCATAAATGTAAATAAGTTTACTTAATTATAACTTAATTTATTTGAAATTATATTTCAAATAAATGCTGTTCTTTTGCCATGTGACTTGTGTTGTCATAAAAGGTCAAATGATATCATTAGAAGTTTATTTTTGTATGTATGTATGTATGTATGTATGTATGTATGTATGTATTTATTTATTTATTTCATCTGGTTCTGCATGCATGTTTGTTGGTCTCACCACATGACTTGTTTTGCAGACAAATTATAAAAATGTTTTCAAATATCAATAAACAGTGAAGCAATTAAATGATTGAATAAACACACACACATATATATATATATATATACTGAGAAATTTAAAACATGCTCATCATAGAGCAGGTGTATTAAGGTCATTGTATGTATGAATTTCATTTTTTATTATGTATGTATGTATGTGTTTATTTATTTATTTTTATGTGTAACAAAATAGGAAGCAGGGAAAAAAGTTTAATATTTAGTGTTGGAGGCTAGAATGAGTGACAGTAGTGAGGTTTGCCTCAGTGATCTGATGATTGAACACTGCAGACACACGGAGTGTGTGTGTGTGTGTGTGTGTGTGTGTGTATATGAGTGT
>NW_015659563.1:643923-653628 GCF_001515625.1 Sinocyclocheilus rhinocerous | reverse complement strand
TGTATGTATGTATGTATGTATGTATGTATGTATGTATTTATTTATTTATTTCATCTGCAGGGTTCTGCATGTTTGTTGGTCTCACCACATGACTTGTTTTGCAGACAAATTATAAAAATGTTTTCAAATATCAATAAACAGTGAAGCAATTAAATGATTGAATAAACACACACACATATATATATATATATATACTGAGAAATTTAAAACATGCTCATCATAGAGCAGGTGTATTAAGGTCATTGTATGTATGAATTTCATTTTTTATTATGTATGTATGTATGTGTTTATTTATTTATTTTTATGTGTAACAAAATAGGAAGCAGGGAAAAAAGTTTAATATTTAGTGTTGGAGGCTAGAATGAGTGACAGTAGTGAGGTTTGCCTCAGTGTTTTGTTCCACGCTGTGTCTCGTAACCTCAAGTGCCGCCCACTTGAAAATGTCAAACAGAGGAAGGAAAAGCTTTTGACGGCTTTTGGCTTTTTGTACTCACACACATGCATCATTTCCACTGCGCTCATCACTTTCTGTCCAAATCAGACGTCCTAAATAGGCCAAATAAACCAAAGACTCTCTGCCAACCTCAGTTCCGTTATTATCACCGCAACAGTCATCAAAGCGCATTAAAGCGTTCGCTCGGTTCTGTTTGTATAAGAATGAATAAGAATGTCAGTGATCATAATGTCATGTAATGATGAAGCAAACATCACTGCTTGTATTGCTCATGCTGTGAGAGTTTGGGATTTGAAGTATTATTAAACATACACATGATTTGATAATTCATTTGATTTGTGCTGTTATTTTTCTGAGCACTGAGCACCTAGTGGAGTGGGGAAAAAAAGATGCCACCAGTGTTATTTTAGTATCACTGATATATTATTATAATTTGTATTAATATTTTAAAAATAATATTTATTTTTGTATTTTCAGTTTTGGTTTTTGTGTGTATGTGTTTTTGTCATTTTTATTTGTTCTTGTTTTGAAATGTAATTTTTAGTTTGCTATTTTAGTACATCAGCTAAATGAAACTGAGAAATTATCATTTAGTCGATGAAATAAAGTTAACTAAGTTAACTAAACTTTAATTTTAAACTGTTTTTAATTTAAATTTTTAGTTTACATTTTTAAAATGTTGTCAATTTAAGTTTTTTTAATTCTTTATTCTAAGTATGTCATTTTTAATTCATTTTATCTAGATAGTTTTTATTGTTTTTTCAGTTTTATTTATTTTAGTATATCAACTAATTGAAAATGAGAACTTTTCATTTAGTTGATGAAATACAAATTTATTTTTTATTTTTAATTAAACTTAAATTTTAAGTTTGAAATTAAAGTTAAACTGTAGTCATGTTTTTCTTTTTTTTTTCTTCCTTTTTTTAACAAATAATTTATTTCATATCAGTTAATATCACGACTGGGAAGTCGTGGCCTAATGGTTAGAGAGACTCGTAACCCACGGGTGTGTGTTCACGGTGTGTGTTCACTGCTGTGTGTGTGTGCACTTTGGATGGGATAAATGCAGAGCACTAATTCCAAGTATGGGTCACCATACTTGGCCACATGTCACGTCACTACTTAAAGTTTACAAGGCAAGGAAGTAACCACCTAGCAACCAACCAGAAACACTTAGCAACCACTTAGCATATATATTTTTTCTTCTCATAAAAGAAAAAAAAGGGGGAAAGAATCCAAGACAAAGTTGACACCTAAATGAAATGTCCATTAAATCCTCTGAACAATAACTTCTTCCTCTGGGTTTACATGCTGTGTGTGTGTGTGTGTGTGTTTGTGTGAGTCTGTGTGTGTGTGTGTGTGTGTGTGTGTGTGAGTCTGTGTGTGTGTGTGTGTGTGTGTGTGTGTGCCTGTGTGTGTGTGCATGAAAAACAGGCGAATCAAAGCAACGGGCCACTGTATATATCGGTGTGATTCCCCCGATGGGACGCGCTCACAGATGCTGTAACGCAGGACGCCTCATTTACAGCCAGAACATTCTGTGGATGAAAGAGGTTTTTACTGATTCAACCCTCAGTTCCACCAGCGCTGCCCCTCTGCGCTCAGCTGCTCTCATTGTTTCATCAGTTTCTGTGTGCTGTGAGCAAACGGAGCGTCTCTCGTCAGTCTGAATGAACTCTGACGGCCCGTTTGTTAGATTAGCTGTGTGATAATCTGAACACACAGCCGCCCATATCCTGGGATGAGATTACAGCGACTATAAAAAACACACTCCTCATCCGCTTCACCATTGAGAAAACCGAACGGGAAAACAATATGGTGCCTATAATAGAGATTTATGTAAAAATACCCACACTGGATGCTGTATTTAATTATAGCAGAGTGCCAGTATTACATTGCTGTAAGCAAACCATAAATATATTGAATAAATACTTAGACTAGCATAAATACCTCCGATTTGTCCCCTGCTTTTATCATCTATAATTTAATATGATTTTGGGTAAGAGTGTCTCTTAAATGAATATGTATATATTTTTGTTATTCAGTAAGGATGCATTAAATTGATCAAAAGTGAAAGTAAAGACTTTTATTGTGTGTGTGTGTGTGTGTATATATATATATCATGTTATGATAATGAATTTGTCATATGCGTCAAGTTAATTCAAAGACAAACTCATGCAGCATTTGTTTGCCTCTCATACTTGCTTTGATATTTTCTAATGCAGTTTTTACCTGACTTAAGTGTCCAAATACCTTGTGGAGCATTTGAGAAGGAGTTTGTGTAAGAGTGTGTGAGCGAATAATTATAATATGTGTGTGTGTGTGTGTGTGTATGTGTACCTGGTATTTATCACGTTATGGGGACCAAATGTCCCCACAAGGATAGTAATACTAGTAAATTTTGACCTTGTGGGGACATTTTTGAGGTATGACACTGCTAAAATAATTGATGGATTTTTACCATTTAAACACAAACATTAAAAACAAAAAATAAAGTGGGGCAGATTCAATTCTCAAAACACAAAATACAAGTTAGTCAACCTAACTCCATTAATGCTTTATGTCAGCTAATCACAAATAGTCCACAAAATAGTGGAAGAATATATTTCTTTCTTTTACCTTTTTTTTAATCTGACTGCGAGATAGGTCTAATAATATTGACAAGAGATTTGATTATGAATGTCTGTTGCATTTCAGGAAATAAATGTTTCAAAACATGGAAACACAACGTGTGTGTGTGTATGTGTGTGTGTGTATGTGTGTGTGTGTATGTGTGTAGGAGAGAGAGAGGATGAGCACATAAAGTTGGCACACAGTGTGAACATACTGTGCTGGTTAAACAAACAGAGAGTGTGTTCCCTGTGTCCTTTATTTCACACACACACACGCACATGGTCTTATTATAGCACACAGGAAATATACCAAATATACCCTCACACTCAGGAATATTTCAGTGAGCTGCTCAATCTGGCTTTACACCACACGTTTGCTCAACTATCTCTATACAGACACACCATAGACGTCTTGTTTGATATAATTACTAGCTCTAAAACAGCATTATTTGCTGTATCTATTAATCATTTTTAACATTTTCACTCCCGCAGGGGAGATTTTGTCAGATTTAGTTGCATTCTAGAGACAGTTTTGTCTGTAAATTCTAGCAGAGTGAAGGCTTGCGCAGCGTGCTGTGTGTTTGGTCTTTGGCCGGGCAGTTCTTCGGCTCTTTGGCTGCACCGATGCTGGACGTTTGCCAATAACAGACCGGCATTTCTCGCTTAAACACTGATTGTCTTTCTTATCTGGTGTCTGATGTCTCTTTTATCAGGTTTGGCTTTATAATTGCTTCACCAGTGAGTTGCACAATTCAGAATCCCACTTTTTGAGTCGTTCCTTTCAGTAGCATATATGCGTTTATGAATGTTTATGCCTGACACATCTAGATCAGATACACATTTGAAAGGATTTTTAAGGATTTGTTGATAAGCATAATTTATTCACTGTTATGTTCTGTGGAACACAAAATGAGATGTTTTGCAGAATGTTCATGCTGCTCTTTTCCATACAGTGACAGTTCATATAGTGAGTGACCACAGCTGTAAGACAAGCAAAAGGACAAAATAGCACTAAAACAATATCATAAAAGTTATATTTCAAGTCACCTGATTGAAACCCAAAACAACTTAAAATCATTTGTGACAAAGAAGTGTGCTTAATTGTGTTGAATGTGCTTGTGGTGTGCTTCAAATATTAGTATACTTTAAAAAAACAAAACTGTACTTGCAGATAATATAATATTAATCAAATAAAAGGCCACTTAAGTGTACTTAAATGGAATACACTTTCATGACAAAGTTTTTTAAACACAGTTAAATACACTTTTAAATAGTGCAGTCTGTAGTAATGTCAGATTAAAAGTTTTACTTGAATTTCTTTTATGTTTTAATGATATTTTGTCTTGTTTTAAGAAGTACACTTATTTAGATGTATTGACTAACTTACTAAAGTGATTGATTAGAAATGTACGTTTCCATACAAATTGACCATAACCATATTTTTTATATTGGAATAGAATTATGAAATTACACATAAATGTGTAAGCTGGTCAAAAAAAAAAACTCTAAAGTTTAGTTAATTACATTTAACTATAATATATTTTCATTTAATTGTAAATAACATGCAATTTAGTAACGAAAAACATTGCATTCAGTTCACACTTAAAATTAAAAAAAAAAAAAAATGTAATAAAAAAATTAAAATATAAATCAATCAATCAATCAGTGAATAAATAAATAAATAGGTGGTGAAGCAATGTTCACTCACAAATTGCTAGTAAATTAGACAAATAATTAATTTTGAAGTGGAAAGACTGGGGTCGTCTTATAATCAGGGTCGTCTTATATTCGGGCCAATATGGTACTCTTAAAAATAAAGTATGCTGAAGTGTACTTTTTCACAAGGGATGTGTTGAACAGAACAAATTTAACTAGTTATTCTCTATACGTTTTCCTTCCGCAGCTCTTAAATCTCATTTGCGCTTCTGCATATTCAAACTTGGTGCATCATAGTGGGTTATGATGACACTCGTGAACTATCGGCATTTGGTGTTATTGACATTAATATTTTGAAAGTACACACGATTTTAAAAGCTGCTAAATTTCTAATTTTGTCTTCCACTGAAGAAAGTGAGGGTGCGTAAATGATGAGTGATTTTCAGCTGAAATATTCCTTAAGTTTGTTATGTGGCGTCTTAAACCGCAGTGCTTTATTGCTCTGTTGATGATTCAAAGGTCAATTATTTCCCCCCAAAACTGTCCTCCTTTTGCACAGCTAACACGAGCAAGTGAAAATCCACTGCGTGTAGCTTTCTTTTATCTGCGAGCCCCGCGTGTCTCGTATCAGTGTTACTTGAGCATTTGTCTCTGAGGTTTCACTTGTGTAATTACTCGCTCATTCATGTGTTTTTACACGCCGCTTAACAGTGTGAAATTAACTGCACAAAATAGAAACAATTAATCGTGTCGCCTTGCAGACGTACTTAAGCGAAAGCCATTATGATGGAGTTAAATGGAAGAAAAACGCTGTGAGTGAAACTGGGGAGTCCTGCGACGTGAAATTAGAGGGAAATTGAAGGAGCTCTCAGTGGAGTTTAACGTTACAAGGGGAGTTTTTTTATGAGAGACCACCATTTGAACGGAGAGAAATATTGGTATATATATATATATATACAGTGGGTACGGAAAGTATTCAGAATAACAAAGAGTGAAAAATTTAAGGGGGTCTGAATACTTTCCGTACCCACTGTATATACATACACCCATGCATGCTGGTTTGGGGTCACAGGGGTCACAGGGGCCAGACTCTGCTTGTCTGATGTCTGCATCTACTTCCTCTGTTTAAACAGACCCCAGTAAAGGTCACAACAAACGTTTGGTGGAGGAATACACCCAACACTAAATCAATAGCAGATATTCTCTCTGAAAACCATGCAGAAAGAGTGTCTAAGTGGATATCAGCGTACACAGCTGTAGTTTAGTGGGAAGAAGAAGAAAACATTAATCTTTATATCACACTGTTTGTCTAACAAATAATTACATTTGTTTTTTTAATACTTGAAGTCTGAATCCCATAGTTTGTTCAAAACTTGCTTTCCTCTAGCTCTACAAAGAAAAAAAAAAAGTCTGAGAAATGTAGGAAAAGGTAAAACAAAAATAATGCATGTGTGCTTTAAAATAAACAAATGCATAACCAGGAGGAAACTGTGAGCTTCACCTCAACCCTTTGCATACAAATATATATATATACATATCCTCGCTGAATAAAGATGATGATCTGCATCCAAAGACTATAGAAGCGTGTGCTCGCAGAGAGACGTACACGCATGCAGAAGAAGAGCTTTTATTTAAATATGATGAATTATGAGCTCTGAACACTGACTGTGGGCTCTGTTTCTTTGTATGTATATGTGTGTGTTCCATTCTATATGTGCATCTATAGGCCTTTGAGTGTGACACTTGTGTAAATTATGAAGAGGAAAACTGGGAAATTCTGCTCGCGTGCTCTCCTTAAACACACTTTCTTTCACACACACACACACACACACACACACACACACACAATGAAGCTGCTTACATATCTTAGATAATACGGTCTTGAAAGCATTTGATGAGAAAGAGAAACTTCATATTGAGATTTTGAGTTCATATTGAGACCTGAGTTTTAATTGCAGATGGAAATCTGAGTAAGGGTATTGAGATATTTTCTTAATGTAAAAAAAATTTTTGTAAACACCAATGCAATTCCTAAGGGTCTTTTTCTCAGGAAAAAGAACATCTGAGACTTCAAAAGTCTCAAATATGTCTCCATTTAATCTCGTTTTTAAATCTGAGAAATAACTATTTCTATAACCATTTAGATATTAAAAAAGATTTGTGTTTAATTTGTGATATTTCTTTCCAGTGGAATCAGATGAAAGTTCTGTTATGTCTCATAAACTGTAAGTAACTTTGTCTCAGATGTTTCTCCTAAAATGCCTAAAGAGAAATAAAAAATAGTTTTTGATATCTTCGAAGATCTGGGCACAAATACTGCTGACAGACTGAGATTATTTGCGTCTTTTTCTTAGTGATATTTCTCAGAGGTTGCTCTTTTCTAGCTCAGGAGACTTTGCAATTCTCAGTTATGTCTCATTTAATGCACAAATTGTCTCAGGTGTTTCTCCTAAAATTCCTTAAGAGAAATACTTAAGAGTTTTTCAGATATATTGGAAAATCTGAGCACAATAATTGTCGAGATTTCTACTAAAACTCTGGACGAGACGCATGTGAGACTAAAGGCCCCGATATACTTCAAGCGAAATCGAAGAACGAACTGATGTGACGTCATTTCGAACAAAATCCGGCCAAAAAGAAGTTCGAAACGGCTTGCCAAAGCGAAATTTCCAGAAAAGTTCGTTCCGGCTGCAAAACACCTTCGTACTACCATTGGCTGTGCGCTGAGGCTCCGCCTTCTTTCACACAGAACTCTTCTCTGGGTTCATTTCATCTGTCGAGTCCTTGGAGGTGAGATGTCCGCGGGTAAAAACATGAAGGCAGTGGAGAGCCGCTTTATAGTAGCAAATCAACTTTCGCTTTTGATGAAATGAGACACTGACACTGTCATGTTTAATACTGCTGATTGCTTTTAAGCAGTGAATTGAATAAAGTGACATGTAAATACATGTGACGTGAATTCACTGGAGTGCTAATTTGCAGAGCTCGTGCAAACATACCCATGGTTTATTTTGTTACTGAGAGGAAAGCGCGCAGCACATATTTACATATTCAAAAAACCGTTGCTTTCATCAGAGTGGGTGGCGTTGGGGTGTTCGATAACTGTATACTGCTGCTCACATATTTCGAACTTCGTTTTACCCCTAAACGAAGAACGAAAAGGAACTTCGTTTTGAGTATATCAGGGCCTTAATACAAAGTTCTGTCATGAAACTTTAGATGGCGCAGGCCAATAGGTTCTAACTCAATCTGATATAATCACATCATTACTCACATGGCACAGCTGATTGGTTCTTTTGACAGCAGCCAATGAGCTTGCTGCTCAACATTCATATACTCGGCTAGTGCTTGTTGTAGCAGTTGCAGCGCGTTTCAGAAACCCTCCACCTTCCCAGCTCCACCTGTATAGATCTGCTATGGGGTAATGTCATGTATGTTATATATGGGGGTTATTTGATATATGTTATATGAGCAGCAGCAGTATTTCATACATGCTCACAGCAGCATGTCTGGGGATGTATTGGCAGTAGCAAATCTCGGTATTTGCTCTGCTGCAGCAGCAGCAGCGTAGCAGATCTATTCCGCCAAGACCAAACACATGAACATTGTCATGTACATTACCATGCCAATCCTTCTGAGAGTTGTCATGACAGAACTGGCATCTTTTCTCAGTGATATTTCTCAGATGTTGCTCTTTCCTGGCACAGAAGACTTTGGATTTCTCAGTTATGTCTCATTTAATATAAAAATAGTCTTACATTGTCTTTTATAATTCCTTTAGAGAAATAAAGGTATGTTTTGAAATCTTGCTCATGGTTTGAGCAATAGTTAAGATATCCTCTGAAACTCTAAAAAAAAAAGTGTCTTTGCTATGTAGGTGAAAGAATCGAGATACTATAGAGATCTCACTTGTGATATCTGCTTTATTTCGTCTTTAACCGTCAGTCTCTAACTGCAGTTCCAGTCGGTGACGTGTTTTAATATCAGCATGTAGAAGAGCTCCACAGAGATCCGCACTGAACAAATGACTACAGAAAATACAAGTGTTATCAGATTAGCCGTCTGTTTAAACAAGCTCTCCATCAGTAAATCCATCAGAGTATCTCGCACAGATTCTAATTAAACCTCTGAATTAAATTAACATCTCATCTGCATATAGCAGGTATAACGAGCATCATTTACAATCACATGACTTCCTAAGGCAGCACTGCTGGGATTTGTCTGCTTCGGCGTCCTCGTGAACAGAATCATTTAGGGAATGGTGATGCTGTTATTTCCGCAATAAGTCCGGATGGATATTTTTGTTTTTTGTGCAAAGTGGATGTGACAAGGCTTTGGATGTGAAATTAGAGGAATAAATTATGTTGTCTTAACAATATCAGTCCCTGCTTATGAGCATATTCTGTATGATAACAACTAATCTCTACTGTTAGCATACAATTCACAAGTGATTTTATATAGAAGAGGCCGGGGGAAAGCTGCCACATGATGCTTTTGTACTTTGGATAGAATTTCATATTACAGACAAAGATAATTCTTCCCAAAAGAAAAGTAGGTTACATGTGTGACAACTTACCCCATATTGTGTGATTTTTTTTTTTGTCCTGGGCAATAACTATTATTTAATTTAACCTAATTTAATTTAATTTTGTTTTTATTTATTGTTTTTCTTTAAATAAACTCATTTTAAAAAATGTTTAAAAAAGATTGATGTGGTACTTTCACAAGTAAAGCCATAAGCGTAAAATTGCTTGAGCAAACACCTCTAGAAACCTGAGACATGTTAGAAAGAGCCAAAGTGCTGACATTAAGTGTGTAAGTGTATACGTGTTTTTTTTTTTTTTGGCATTAATAGAGAGCCCAATTAGCTTACCCTGCCCTTTTCTGCTCAGACAATAGTGGGGGACAACTCAGAGGGCCTGACAGAGCTGAGTGAGGCCCCCAGACTACACATACACACACACACACACACACAGAGAGACA
>NW_015659563.1:641277-643732 GCF_001515625.1 Sinocyclocheilus rhinocerous | reverse complement strand
ACACACACACAACACACACACACACACACAGAGAGAGACACACACACACACACACAATTAAAAGATGCAAACTCTGCGAGTTTCCAGCTATCCTCATATTCAGACATTCAATAATAACTTGACTCGACCCATGAAAAATTGAATCGATACTCATTTGCATATTAATCAATCAGCATTTACATATTCATCAGATCAGCCATTTCCTAATTTTACTTCGATTTTATGAAAACTAGCAAAGCAGGAAGCTATTGTTATGGCCTTACTGTCATTTACCATGGTATTACATAGTTTGCAATTACAGTATCATGATAATATCATAACACATACCATGATAACACCATGTTTTTAGGACAAGTACCATGGTAATACCATTGGTTTTGAATATGTATGATAATGATATGTTTTAGAGGTGTAAGGGGATATGTACCACGCTAATACCATATTTTTGCACACATACCATGGTAACCCAGCTAACAAATATGTTCTAAGGACGTTTTGCTAAAAGTTATAAAACGTTATTTCTGAGTGTTCTCTGAATGTTCAAAGAGACGTTAAGGAAACATTCAATTTCATAATTTTGCAGATATTATAAGAATGTTACTTTTGAATGTTCTCTGAACATTTTGAAACAAGTAGTAACATTTAAAAAACGTTACACAAACATCCAACCAAAAAAAAAAATGTTTCAGGAAAACTATAGCTTATTAGCATAGAATACACTGATAACCATGGTATATATCAAAGTACTATGGTATTACCATCTGAAACCATGGCGCCACCACAGTACTGTTTTTGAAAGGGGTGTTAACCTCTCACACTGGTGATTGATTATCACACACATGAATATTAATTTCAGATTTAGCACAACGAAAGACAAGGACTCATTGACCTTGTTCTGGAATAATACTGTACTGTCATCCGCATTGTTCACTATACTCAGCATAAGTGAGTGTCGTATGTAATCTATAGCTGTGTGTGTGTGTATGTACTGCACTGTGCAACTGAAGAGCACTTTGGCTCAGACGGTGCACCAGACAAGAACATCAGGAGTGAGTACTGTGTGTGTGTGTGTGTGTGTGTGTGTGTGAGAGAGAGAGTGGATGCCGAATGTGCCGAGGGACTCTGAAACAGCGGTGAGGGAGTTTGATCCCTGGAAACATGGGAAATAGACTTTCCTTTAGAGCTTTTACTGTAATTGTTTCGGGGTAAAGCAAGTGCTCTCCCTCAACAGATGGCGAATATCACTTTTAATCAAACACGGACACCTCTTTGTAATAAATCACATCCATGGCATTTTCCTTTCTGAAATTTCATCGTCGCTTTTGAGGGGGTTCGGCGCAGGACGAATGGCGTGATGAAGGTGGATGGGGAAATTGAAGTAGTTGTCAAACAAACAACAGGAAGAAAATATCTGAAGGGTGTGAAAGAACTTTCTGCGATTTTCCAGCGCTGCTAACAAAAGCTGCTACCTTCTAAAACCCAAAGTGTACTTCAGTTTTGAAGTATGTAGGCCTATTTTTAAAAACCGAACTTTGTGCTTAAGGTGACACTAACTGGAACTCCATACATATAAGTGGACCTCGTTCACTATTGATTCCAGTACATTTTTGTGTTAGCATGTTGCTAAGCTATCTGTTATTTCCACGAAGTATTCATATGATGCTGTCTTACAATTTGGCAAGGTATAGCTTTGAATGTTGCAGCCTACCTTTTGTGTGCCTTTAAATGCTGTCTATCTAGGCAGCTCACTAGGTTTCAGAGCAGTAAATGTAGTGATAGAAGAAGATGTGTATTTCCTAATGGTGACAGAGTAATCTGCGCTGAGAGAGTTATAGTTATGAAACTGTCCTCTCTTCAGCGGCTGTGTTTAAAATAAGCTCATGAAACACCGGGGTCACACACACACACACACACACTGGGAATAAAAGTTTGGGAATGCCTGCATTACATGTAAATAAGAAATAGCATGAATTTGTTCATTTTAATGTGTTTGAAAGACCAAAGTCTTTCAATTACAATTAGCAAAAGCCTCCATTTGATCTCAACATAATCTCATTTCTGTTCGGATATGAAAGAGACCCATTAATGTAAATTCACGTACGGCAGGTATGTAGACGCACAGATCAAGCGCACACCTGCTGTGATGACTGCGTTCATTAAACACACGGTAACCCCATCAGCACAGAGCCGCGCGTCTCACCGGACCGTAAGAGACAGCCCTCTCATGAATAACACCCTGTCATCTGCTCACCCGTGTGGCCAGAGCCACTTCCGCCCGCTGCTCGCAAACTGACCTTCCTCATCACACAGACGTGCCTCTCACTCCCACAGCATTAAATATTCATGCCGCGCCAAAGAGAGTGACTCTACACTTCTCCATCCCGTATCCCACGTTTCCTCACTGTCTCATCTCTTCCTGTGTGTGTGTGTGTGTGTGTGTTTGAGTGTGTGTGTG
>NW_015659563.1:630994-641241 GCF_001515625.1 Sinocyclocheilus rhinocerous | reverse complement strand
TGTGTGTGTGTGTGTTTTTGTGTGTGTGTGTGTGTGTGTGTGTGTGTGTGTGTGTGTGTGTGTGTGTGGGGTTTATCGTCTCGGCTGAAGGGCTTGCAGGTACTCCGTGTCTAAAATGGGCCTTTAGCCATGACTGTTCACTGGTTAGCACAGCTTCTCGTAAATAACACATTTAGGCAGCTCTCTGACTGTCTGCTGTTTGTTTAAAGCAGCGCTCAGGCCGCCGGTCACTCGGCGTTCACATGGCAGCTCGTACCCGCATCATTTAGCATTTAGACACTTTAGCCTGTTTGTTTGCACTGTGGGTCGACTGTGCTCTTCAATAGGTTGCTATTTGCAGCTCATGAAGTGTCCAATATTGGTCACAATAGTTACAGCGTGATGTATGATGGCGTATATACTATGCAATCTGAAGAGATTTAAAAAAAGACTAAATAAATTCAGAATAATTGCTAATAATAGCAAATGCATTCGCACATGGTTATTAAATACATAAGCCTTTTATCATTGAATTTGCAGCAAAAAGAACTAAAATGACACTGGAAAAAAAAACAGGTGTAGAAACAATTTGAACTTGTAATTGTTAGTAAGTTTCATATTCATACAAATTGCATACATTCAGTTACAAAGAAACAGCAAGTAACAGATCAAATTAAACTAGAATAGAGGTAAAAATAGAGGTATTTTACTGCAGTTCTTTTATCTCACTTTCGCATAACTATAATCTTGTTTGAATGATAAACTTTATGAAATAATGTGTAATATTGAATTATATATAATAATAAATTAATATTAATATTACTCCAGCTGCCTTTTTAAAAAAAGTTATTTTGTCTTTTATTTAGCATGACTATGAACATTTTTTTAATAATAAAATGTATGAAATAATTATGCTTTATAATATATTAATATACATTACCAATAATAATTATATATATATATATATATATATATTTATTAATCTTAGTTCATGTTAATTTCAACATTTACTAATGCATTATTAAAATCAACAGCTGTGCTTGTTAACATTAGTTAATGCACTGTGAATTAACACGAACTAACAGTGAACAACTGTATTTTCATTAACTAACATTAACAAAGATTAATAAATACTGTAATAAATTTATTAATTACATAAAAAATGAATGAGTATTTATGTACATGTGTATGCGTTTTGTGTTGTTTCAGACATAATGGATGACAGAGACAAAAAAAAAAAAAGGAAAAACCAAATAGTGTGGTAACTGCCTGATGTTGATGTTAGTCAGAAGATCACTGTTAACACAGCTGCTGTAAACATCTGTGGACTCCATCAATATGGCCAAAACATCTGCGCTTCTTTAGCGTTCTTTATCATATTTCTATAATCCATCTTTCATAATTAAACCTGTGGGAACGAAAGAACCCCACTGTGTGTTCATGGACTTTGAGAGGTAATGATGCTGGACAAGTGACTTAATATCACTCAAAAAACGCTAATCAGTCTTAAACCAGCAATTAAAAGATCTGAATATTAAATATCGAATTAATATTTCTAGATGGCAGGTATTAATCAGGCAATAATGTACAAGTATTTTTTCTTGTACTAGATAGATAGATAGATAGATAGATTGACAGACAGACAGACAGACAGACAGACAGATAGATGCATTACTATAAACATTAATTACATGTATACTGGATTACAGATTACTTACAAAAATTAAGTACTTGTAATTAGATTATATTACATTTTATAATACTCTTAATCAGACTACAGTTAAGATTTTATTGATTACAAAATTACATATTCACAAAACAGCAATAAATAATTAATACTTTTTTTATTCTCCCTAATTCTTCATGACATGCAGGTAAACAAATAAAATATTAAAGATGTTTTAGTAAGTGTTTTATTTTGATTGTTGTCATTTTGAAGAAAAAAAAAAGATTATTTCTAATTTTACAATTTTATGATTTCATTAATTATTAGCTTTTCATTAAACTCACAAACCCGCTGCAGTTCCTTTCACAAACCCCAGTTTGGGTAATCTTGATGTAATATCATGTTTAATGCACTTTGTTGATAATAACAATGAATGGAATATATTGTCTGTCTCTTTGTATTTTTATATCAATATGGTACAAGATTATCTGATTTAAATCAGTGTGAGAAACAAGGCCGGTCAAAAGTAATCTAAAAGCAATCAAAACAAAAGTCTGATTATATTACCTAAAATGTGTAAAGTAATGGATTATGTTACTAACTACAATTTTTGTCATGTAATTCAGACTACAATTTGTGAGCAATCTATGCAGAAGTACGTATACCAATATTACCAATAAATAAAGACACTTCCGCTTTTTTTTATCTGTTTGCTTTTCTAAAGTGCCAGCTTTAGTTAAATCATCAGACGGGACACTGAGGGTCTCAGGCTATGTTTTGGAGTGTGCTGAACACAAAGATGGTGTCAGTGTGTGATGGTGGAGTCAGTGGAACGGCCCATCATCACTCCTGCAGCCGATCCAGTCCAGCAAACTGTTTAATATCTGCAGGAGGACTTGAGCGTTGAGGGTTTTGTTGTGGTTTGATTGTGCTGGGTTTACATAAGAGCATTAGACTGGAGCACAGTCATATCTTGAGCTCACAGATAGCGGCGGTTTGTTTTCTCTTACACATTTACTTCTTAAGAAGATTGAACACCGCCACCACAAGACAAACACACCGGCGATATTAGATGATGTGTGTGTTTGTGAGTGAATGAGTGAGTGAAATTTAACCCATAGAAAAAAAGATCACAAAGACATCTCAAATGTTTCTCCTTGACACTAATGAGATGATATTGCACGTTGACATAGTCACAGTTTGTGTTGGTGTCATCTTGTCTTCATCTCGTCTTAGTCATGGAAAAAAAGGCATAATTTTCATTCTTGGGTGAACTGTCTCTTTAAATGTAAATGAAACAATCACATCTCCAGAGCTTTGAAAGAGCAACCATTGAGCAATAAAATACTCCTCTGAGTATATCTGGAGTCTGCATAATGTACATATTTCTAGAGGCCAACAAACACTGAGCAGATAGTGTGTGTAATTACCAACACCTCGGCTTTAGCTCCGGTTCATGTCGCTCGTCTCTAATTAGCACGAGCGGAGGAAGGGTAATTTATAGAGAGTGGAGTCCCTTTGTTAAGATAACACACTGCAGGTCTCTGGAGGAACACACTCCTGACCGTGTGTTCACACACTCTGCGCTGCGTTATGTATTCGTGGCTGAGGACTGCTTGTGTTTGTGCACGTCCTCCACCTGAACTGACCTGAATCTGCTGGTGAGATTTAGTGTAGGACATGTGATTGAGAAACATCTACACCTTAGATCAGGCTGATCGGAGCGTCCGTGGTGCTCGATGAGCCCGATCGATGTTTTAATCCATAAACTTTCTTTTCTCAGGATGTTATGAGACATCAATCATCATTCTCATGCAGGTGCTCCTCAGACGAGCGCTTCCCTGTAGTGCGTTCCCGTATTGAACAGGGACTGCTTTAAAGTGTAAGCCGAGTATCGGTGTTTCGCTCTGCAGGAATACAATATTCCAATGCTACCTTTAAATCCAAATGTTTAGAAACACACAATAGCTGTTCCCAAATCTTCTGAGCTGCTTCGCTCAAGGTGGTCTATAACACTGGGAGAAAGCTAACCGTTAGCATTCTTATTCATCTTAAAGGGTTAGTTCACCCAAAAGTGAAAATTCTGTCATTAATTACTCACCCTCATGTCGTTTCAAACCCGTAAGACTTCAGTTCATCTTCGGACATCTTCATACTCTCCAAAATGGAGCTAGGGTGACGCGGAGACGAATGGTTCAATAAAGTCGTTATTTTTGTTTTCTTTTGCGTACAAAAAGTATTCTCGTAGCTTCGTAATATTACGGTTGAACCCCTGATGTCACATGGATTATTTTACCGATGTCCTTGCTACGTTTCTGGACCTTGATCGTGGAAATTACATTGCTGTCTATGGGAGCATCAGAGAGCTCTCAGATTCCATCAAAAATATCTTAATTTGTGTTCCGAAGATGAACGGAGGTCTTACGGGTTTAGAACGACATGAGGGAGAGTAATTAATGACAGAATTTTAATTTTTTTGGGTGAACTATCCCTTTAATGGCAGTTGCTTGGCTGGCTCATCATGTACAAAAAGAGTACAGGTGAATCAAACAGAGTTTAACATTAGCATATTGCTAAGCTAAAGCCAAAAATATACTTCCGTTTTTACGTGAACACTTAGCGTATGCGTACAGCCAAACATCTAGCCTTTTAAAGCATACGGCAATTGATAATATGCGCGAACAAGGACGGTCGACATATGCGCACTAGAGTGTTTCATCTTAGTCCAGTGTCTGCGCTATTTCTCTCTAGACATTATAAGTGGTGTAAATCTCTCTGCGGTTTTGTAAAACTAGAGTTGCACCTCTGAACCTTCTCACAGCACAGGCATTTATTGTTGTTGCGTCTCCAGTAGTTTGTTGTTGTTCCGTCTCTTCCATTTCTTTTTCTGTTAAACAGTAGTGTGAGTCAGTGTTGCCACCTTGTGGACAAACTAATTAGCGCAAAAAGCCACAATGTGTCAGCTAAGTTTGCGTAAAAAATATAATTTGGGATTAATGTTGCAACCATAGATGTGTATACGTAGATGCCTCATTAGCGACTAGCCGTAAGCCATCCGCCATCCGCCATATTCGAAGGGTCAACTTGACGTGATTCACCGTAACAGTAACATAAGTTACCAATGTTTCAAAACCTGTAAAATTGAGTTAATACATTTAAAAACACAAACCAACACATTCTCACCTGTGAAAGGTTATCC
Source organism: Sinocyclocheilus rhinocerous (assembly GCF_001515625.1). Lineage (NCBI taxonomy): Eukaryota > Metazoa > Chordata > Actinopteri > Cypriniformes > Cyprinidae > Sinocyclocheilus > Sinocyclocheilus rhinocerous. Next base: position 636,397 of record NW_015659563.1, on the reverse strand, counting down.
TGTTTCTTCGGAAATTTTAATCCCGGCAGTTTTTACAACCATCGGCTGTGCAGGATTGTGGCATCTTCGAATATTCATTGATTATAATGGTGAATGACGTCAAGCTGACCGTTAAAGATGGCTGACGCGTCTACGTGCTTGATGCAGTCGAATGGGGAATCTACCTATACATATCTATGGTTGCGACACCCTAATATGTATACAAATCCTTTTCACCAGTATTTTTCAGTAATGAATGGAATGTAAGTTTATTTATATTCAACACTGGTTTCGCACTGTCCGCCATCTTGGATTTATTTTTCAACTGACATTGTCGCAATGCATTGTGGGATCAGCCAATAAGGAAAGTCATTGTAGCGAGTTACATTTTAAATGCCCGTTCACAGCGAGGACAAAAACTATCACAATAACTATAGTGTATTTTTAACTATGGCTTATATTTAATTATATTCTATAAGAATAGATACGTCCACACCACAACTATAAAGATAAAGACACAGAGGGATGATATCATGGATTCTTACAGCTGATAAATGATAAGAACATTGACAGCCAATCAGAATCCACATGACTTCAAAGAGCTCGAGCATTTAAAGCGACAGATGACAAAATGATATAGCACATTATTATAGACAGAACGTTATCATGTGTTGGTGTGGACGGGCCTTAAGGTTAGAAAATGGTCTTGAAAAACTAGGGATGTAACGATGCACCCCGAGCCAGTTGAAAATCAATAAAAATATGTGACAATTCAAGTCGGTTGAGATGTTGAGTGAATCGCAATACAATTGGGGGGTGGGGGGTTTTATAACTGTATCTCTGAGGGGAACTTAACATTTAGATGGTATTTTCTTTTTATCTTACCTCTGTATAATGCATATTAATGTAGCAGCTCCGCTTTGTTTACAGCGGTAACCAGGGAAACGCTGTATTACTGCTGTTCCATCAGCGCCTCCTGCTGTCAGAGAGTGAATCTGTGTCTCATTCAGCACGTCTGCTGTTTCTGTTTCGTTCAGATATGTTTTATGCTGCATAGTTTCACGAAGCTAAAGTCGGAGCATTCTGATTTTGCTTCAAATTTCGAAATGACGAATCAAAAACTGCTCAAGTTACATGTATGCAGCATCTTTGTTTGCATCCTGATTAAAATGCAGTGGTTGCCTCTTATTTTAAATGGAAAGAGCACAGGCAAAGTTTGTTTATATGAAGCCATTTATGTTACTTGCATTATTTATTTATTTGATATGGGATTTGTTTTAATATTTCAATTTAGTTTTGTCATTTGACATATTTCAATTTCACAAAGAAATGTACAGTCTAAGAATTAATAAAAGGACACCTTTTCATTTATAATTTGTCTTAAATCTCATTTTGTTACAAAATCGTGAGAAAATCGTATCTTGAAATGAGTACCGTAAATCGTATCGCATCCTGAGTGAATCGTTACCTCCCTATGAAAAACTAAATTATGATTGTTTTTGGTGCAAGAAAAACAATAATATAATATTGTTAACTTAAGTAAACTTCAGGGGGGAAAGAAGGTTGTAAGTCAACCTGCGACAAATGTTTCTGAGATTGAGGCCTGTTCTTTTGTTCTCTAGCGTTCTCGCTCTCTCTCTCTCTCTCGCTCTCTCTCTCTCTCTCTGTAATGTCCTGACCAGAAGGAAGATCACAGCTCAAGCCTCCTATCCGTCTTCACAACCTCAATATTCAATCACTGAGCTAATTGCACGAAGGAGAACAGAGTTAAAATCATGGCTCGGCTAATAGCCTTTTGGGAATAAATGTGGACAGCGTTGAAAAAAAAAAAAAAAAGACCAATAATATTCTTATGAAAACTTTAAAGATTCAAATGATGGAGATCTGTTGTTTGTTCACTCAAAAATTGAAAAATTTGTCATCATTTTCCCACCGTCATGTCATGCCAAACTTACATACTTTCTTTATCATTCGTACAATTTCCAATTAATCGTAAATACATGATTACAATTGACACTTATTCTTATGTAAAATGCTGTATATTTTTACAGTATTTTTTTGCACAGACATTCCTTCTGCTCATGTTTCATTAATGAGGCCCGTGGAGAAACTGAATTTTGTTGTCTTCGCGGGACACATTTAGATCCGCCTGTGGCGATTGACTCAGTAATATCTGATCACTAAGCGTCCCACCATTTGAAGAAAAGACTATGAAAAGTAATTTCATTACAAAGAGCCCTCCGTATCCGACATTCTGTCGCTGCGACTGCAGAAATATTCGTCTTTCTTAGCCCCGTAAGCCGATCTCTCCTTTACCGGACTAATGTAGGTTGTGTTCCATTAAAAAGCCTCTGTATACGTCCGCCCTCCCAAGTAATGCCTTTGTGGGAAGCATTGATCGAGAGCCTTTCACATACACACACTACACTCACGGACACACACACATACTCACACACAGCTGGCAATGAAGTGGACGAGAGGATATCGGAACGTGGCGCTTCTGTGTAGAAACCCCTGGAAAGGCGGCATCGATTTCGGCCCGGGGAGAGGTGTGATTGATTTAAATGTGATTTCCTATTTCCTATCTCCTAATTGAAATAAACTATGAAGTTTGCTGCTATCAATAGACTCTACTGTAAATAGGCACGTAATGCCTGAGGGTAGGATTGAGTGTCTGCAGTAAACATGTCTCAGGCCAAACCTGCCTTTATTTCTGCCCGCATGTTGGACCTGGTGTCCATCTGTCCAGAAGATCTTGTCCAAAATCTGTTCTAATGTTTGATTTAATTGGTTATTTGTTCACATCGTGCATTTACTCAGTCAGGTGGTGAATAGAAAGCGAGTTTGGCAGGCGCATTAACTGTGCCAGCGAGGAAGAGAGAAAGTTGCGGTGTCCTGCTATAAATAGGGACTACAGAAGGACCCACCCCCCCGTCGTTTATGTTCTGCAATGCAGAGCAGCTCAGTGGGAATTCTGGGAAAATGAGTCCAAACCTGTCTGGATGTGGACATGGGGCATGACTGTGTCATGAAGAGGGGAGCAGGCCTGTCAGGGACTTTACTGAGAGCACGAGTGTGTATTTGTGTTTGTATATTCCTGCCAGAATGTCCCAGTGTGTGTGTAAAATGAAAGATTCTGGAGACGCGTTATGTTCGGGACAGCTAATCATGAATTATGAACAATAAACTCGTACAGAAAGCTTTTTGTTTGGAATTAAACACATAAAATGTCCTTACTTCCTGACGGATGTCACAAAGATAGGTGTCCTGAGAAATCACAGCCATAATGACAGCCATAGTGTCTGTAAACAGTGAAAAAAGAGTCACTGTTTAGCCAATCAGAAACTTAGCCAGAAACTTTCTCTGCCTGTCAGTCGTTTGTATGCTTGAGTTTGCTAACATGTCTTCAGAGAACAGTGTTTTGAAGGCTGGCTGAAGGCTAGTTCACACCGCACCGCCAGAACCCCAACTAACGCAAACAGACATGTTGATCAGCGTTTGTTATTACCGACTGAACATGTTCAATCAACATTTGACGAGTCGTGGAATGTCTGAGAAGTGACGTACTGTAATCTGGAGATAGTCGCTGTTGGTCAGCGTCTGTCAGTTCGGTTAGCAAAATGCTAAAATTGCTAACAGCACCTTTAATAGATACAATCAGCAACTAGAATACTGCAAAACCAGAAGTTTTTTTTTTATTATTTATATATAATTCCTTTGTATAATTATTAAATGAATTTGTTTGTTACATATTTTGAAGAAAAAATGGCTAAGTGAGACAAGATGAATTGTAAACCCTAGCATTCAGATTCACAGACCATAGATTCATAGCAAAACTAAAAAGCTCGCAAATTAAGTCCTCACAATGACACGGAAACAAACAAAAAAAAAATACAAAGAATAATAACATAAGATTAAAACATGATGCAACTTGTGATTTAACATGATCGCTGAACTAGCAGGCTAACAGGAAACCATGACGTCTGACGAACTCTTCAAAAAATGTGATATGTTTTTGACTCAAACAGAATATTCTTTGGGAAATAATAGGCAGGGCATGTTCATTGGGATTTTAGGAAATTATATTGAATTTGTTTGTATAATTTTGCCCCGCCCACACATCTTTGATTACATCATCAAAAAAGAAACGCTGTTTAGAAGAGGACAAAGTGGTTACGTTGAATGAATGATTGTGATTGTATTTTTTATATATATTCTTAATTTCATGTTTTGTTTTTTTTTACATTAAGATGCAAGCGATCTCAGCTGCCCAGCGCGGTGTCCTTCGATTTTCTCTCTTTCTCTCGGGTGCGTGTCCTCTCCGCTCCTCCTCCAGGTGGGACGTCTGTCCCAGCAGATGATGTGATTACGGCAGCAGTGGCCTGGCCACCTCTTCACCTCCATATACATTTGTGTCACTCTCTCACTGCCACCATCACTGTCTTTATTTCATTATAGTGGGGAGCGTCTGACCTCCAGGGAACTCTGTATACAGACTCTTATAGACGTCTTTCAACACATCTCCTAACGGCTCCTTCATATCAGACTAATAACACAAATTAATAGCAAGCTGCAGTGTATTTCCGACTCTGCCAAGAACCCTTGTTCTTTACTTCCCTTACGAGAACTTAGCATGGTGACAATAGTTTGTACCAGATGTTACTACAATTTTTGTTGCTACTGTAAAATCATAATAAATTAATTTGGAATCTCATTCAAACAAAGCTTTTTGATGAGATTGTTGGCCAATACCAAGTTACTGAATTTTTGTTGTAATAATAAGTGTAGTAAATATATTATTTGGGCAGAAACTATGGGTACTGTGGTCAGTTTTTGTAAGGATCACTATAAATATATAGATTTTATTTCATTTTTGTTTATTTTAACTTTTTTATTGCCTCTACTTACATGTCTGGCCAAAAAGGTACCTGTACATAGAATTCTCTGTAGTTCTCAGCTGAAATGAACACTGGTGGCAGTAAAACACCAACAACTTTTATTCTTTATCACACAAATTATGGCCATGGGGCAGATTATTGATTAATAAAGACTTATTTTCTCATGAAAATATGCTATGACCTCAAAACACTTATACCGTAGTTCATGATTTGTAAACTACTACATTTAATTTTGTTAACACTATCAGTTAGATTTACTGTACACTGTAAAAAATGATTGTGATTTTAACAGTAAAAAACTGTAAAAATGCTACAGTAAAAACCTGTTAATTGGTTATCAGTACGTTTCCATACTATATACGGTGAATAACTGTAATTACATTTAATGTAATTTTACAGTAAAATACTGTTAAAATTACGGTTTTTGGAAGTGAAAAAAAAGTCATTATATAATTTACAGTAAAAAAACGTAAATTGACACTCCCAGAATTCCGTGCATGACACTTCATATTTTGTTTTTTCGTTG
>NW_015659563.1:623631-630945 GCF_001515625.1 Sinocyclocheilus rhinocerous | reverse complement strand
GCTTGTGGAAGAGCTGTTTGTGATGAGCTTTGATTCATCATGTGACTCTCATCACCACCTGTTTTTGGTGGTTATCAGTATTACAATGTTTCAAAACTACTTCAAAAATACTTCAATGTGTTGGTTTATTAACATTACATCAGTTACTGAAATACGTTTTTTTATTGTGAATTTAAGTTAAGTCTGTAAAACCTAAAATGTTGCTATTATATATTTAACGGTGAAGTTCTGGCAACCACAGCTGCCGGTATTTTACCGTAAATGTCTCAGATTTTTTTTTTACAGTGTAGGGTTTAGTTGGTTAGTTCTTTTCAAGCGTGACTTACTGGACTTTTCATTTCTGAATTGCCATGATATGTACAACAAATAGCGTTGCTAGAACATTGCTAGATTCACATTCATCTGTTTTGAATAGAGCTAAACACCTTTTTAGTGCCCATTACCGGACAAAATGTGCAAAATAATATCATTTTGCTGAAATGTCACCACAGGTGTGTTTCTAGGTGTGTTTCTAATGAAAATACCACAATTGTTACTAAAGCAAAAATGAGCCTGATATGACAAAACAGCCAATCAGAACTGTTTTATGATTAATTTACAGCTATAAAGAGTCAAATTTGGACCAGTTTCACTGTGGACTGAGCTACACTACATGAGGCCGCAACTACTACATTTCCACCACTTTTTGCAATTTGTGAGAACAAAAACTGTGGTAATTTAGTGGAAGCGTTTACCATTGTATATTTTTGTTAGAGTCACTATAAATGCACAGGTATTTAGTCCAAAAGTTGAGCAAACCAAAGTTACTAAATCTTCTTTTGACCATCCTTTACAGTATGTGTTCATTATTTTATTTCTACCTATTTATATAGCTGTCCATGTCCTTCTTAATCACATATAAGACATTGAAGGTATCATAAACCCCTGTGGTGTGTTTCCCAATGCGCCAGACAGTTTCCGGTATGGTGGCTTCCACTTGTGCTCTGCGTGAGAAGCAGCTAGTTTGTAAAGCTAAAGAACGGTGTACACAAAAGAGGAACCAGCCCTTCCTCCCATAAACCATATTCCCCACTGTCCTCCACGCAGATTTGTGGGAAACACAGGCAGACGAGGAGGAGGAGGCGAGCAGAATTCCCTGAGACTGGAGAATCAATATGCAGGAGCGGCCGGCCGGTCATTTGTATGCTACATGTGCGGCAGAGCTAGGAGAGCCAGAGACAGGAGTTAGAAAAGCAAAGGTTAATTTCATACATCAACTTCCATCTGCATATTTCTTTCCACAGGAGCGCCGCGGCCTGTGTGCAGTTTTTTTGTTTGCTCTGCGGTTCATATTTTACGGGAGGCGAGGTGCTCTGAGGATCTGTTTGCACTGCTGATTTGAGATAGAAGTTGAATAGAGAGATGCGTAGATTACTCGGACTCCTTAAAGAAGATTAACGCTCGCATTTCACGTTTAGAGGCCTCTTATGTAGATACACATCTGTGCTAGTTACGATGTAGATCATTTGTGTTTAATGTTTGTGAGCAGGGGCTCGTTACTTTATTTAATTGACTGTTGTGAGTATATATATATGATGTTATCACGTAGCATGTCACATGTAAATACAGTCGTTGTTTAACAGTCTAGATTATTAAATCACAGGCTGCAAGTTCCAGAGCAGCTGCTTATTGTCATGGGCTCTATAATAAATAAATAAAAAACATTCTCCATACTGTATATATTGTGGAAAAAATACTAATATCACACTTACAAAGTACCACCCTGGTATTTCAGTAGTTTTCTGGGCACTGTAGCGTGGTAATAACACAGGATTTGAATATAGTGATAATTCAGTATTACAGTGTTACAGTCCTAAGTCAAAGTACCACGGTATTACCCTCTGATACCATGACTATACCATACAGTAGATCCACCATTGTATTATATTATATTACTGTATTATATATATATATATATTTTTTTTTTTTAGGTAATACATGATTGTTCAGTCTAAATAATCTACAAATATTAATATTTCAGGAAAAACTGTTTAAACCAGCCTAAGAAATAAACAATTATTTTAAAAAAAAATTATTGAACCTTTAGGCAAAATTTAAAAAAAATGTATATGTGTTTTATGTTTTGTATCATATTTGATAAGCTGTGATAATATAGAGCTCACATTCAAGGAGGGAAAAAAAAACTCTTCGATTTATGCCCAAACTAAACATATTTATATGGGCAAAAATTATGAAATTCTATTGTACATCAATCTTTATAACGGTATATCAGACTACTTAGATAAAAATACATGTAAATATCAGTTGTCACTCTTTATCTCCCAATAAGGTTTTAGTAAAATAGTGTTTCAATTCTTAGCTTTATGATCAAAACTCAGTCATTTTAATTGTTGGTAGCAAAATATATAATGAAATGCAGTACAATGAGGAATGACAGATGAACAAAAGCCTGATACATTTTAACATGATTTTATATATTTAAAACAAATGATGTATGTATAATCAAATAATCCTAGGCTGCTTCAGTCCAGTAAATGCCTTGAAATATACTTCTTAAATTTACTGTATGAATTTATTAAAAATCCCTCATCAAAAAGCCAAGTCAACTGTGACCTGGACACTTTTAGAATTGTAGACTTCTACTTTCTAAAAAAAAAAAAAAAAAGTATAAACTATCATTCAGACAACAGAAGGCATGTAGTAGATTGTGTACAACTGATTTTTCCAGCAATGTTTTGATCATGTTGATCATTTAGAGGCCTTAGAAATGCATGTATCTAATAGGATACAGTAGGCTTTACAGGGTTTAGATGGTTTAGCTTGCGGTCTCGCAGTACTGTAGATCAAGTGAGTAAAACCCCTCTAAAACCATCAAACCAAACCAGCTTGGGCAGACTCGAAGCTAACCACTTAATGATGGTTTTAGGCAGAAATATGTAGCCACTAACATCTCAGCTTTGTAAAACTGTGCATGTTGAGTAAGCGCAGCATCAAGCCGTGACTGACGGCTCTGGAACCGTATACTGTGTCATCAGTGAATGCTAGCGCAGCGCTAAATGATAAACATCAGTAATTTAAACCACACAAGGGCGGGAAAAATTCCAGCCTGAGACGCCTTTCCGCACTGTCAACAAACTAGCGCTCCTCTGTTTAGCCCACGTAACACCCCCTCAAGGAAACAATCAAATATTCATACGATATTATCCTTCCAGAATGATTCCCGCCGCTTGTTTAGCTTTTGGAATTTAAACGCCACTGATATGAATAGAGAGCATTTTTATGTATGATAGCATTGTAGCAGCTGGCCTCTCACCTCGCGCGATGTTCGTACACAGCGCTGTATTAACTAGCGTAATAGGTAATTTGAATGCTAACGGAGCGAGATTAGCTTTGGGATATGTCTCAGGACATACAAATGGAAGTTATTTCTGGAATAATAAATTGTGATATGCATCTGTGTTCAGGAGTCTCAGGACGGACAAATGGAAGTTATTTCTGGAATAATAAATTGTGATATGCATCTGTGTTCAGGAAAAATGGTGTGTCTTATCAGAGAAGAAGCAAGGATGAATAAATGCGCTGTATATTCATCGTCCATGTGTTGTTGTTGTTGTTGTTTTTTTAAAGCTAATACTATATTAATCTCTGGAGTCTGCTTTTAATGGATTCTTTATGTCCAGTAGGCCACATACTAGATGCTTGAATCTAATGGCTGTAGTTTGTGGTTTACTCTCACTGCTTATTTAACCCTGTAAAGTCTGCTGTATCATATTTGATGTTATTTTTTAAGGCCTCTATGATCAACATGATCAAAATCTACTACGTGCCTTCTGCTGTCTGATTGATAGTTTAGACCTCAGCAAGATTTTAGCAAGACCTTTTAGTGTAATTATACAAACATCCACCTTCAAGTGTCTTTTTGCTGTGAAATCTTTACTGATTTTTATGACGTAAATGCAATAACTAATATTTCAAGATGAACATTTACTGAAGCAGCTTAGGTTTATTTGATCATCCATACATCATTTTTTAGAAAAAAAAAATGTTAAAATGAGTCTCAAATATGATCATCAGGCTTTTGAGGGACATAAATCTCATTGATTTACATTACATTACATTACACTGATTTACATTACAAATCAGACTTTCGTCTTACTTTTTGGCTATATGAATATCAGCATATTTTGCTTTTTGCTTAGTTTGGGCCTCTGAATAATGTTTTTGTCCTGCTAGAATATGAGCTCATCTCAATATATCATACTATATGAGCCATAAATGCACGATGAATAAAATCTGATCTGACTTTGGGCCAGATATACCTTGTCTTCTTCAGTTTCCGGAGTTTGTCTCTGATGTTTGAGCGCACTGCTCCCAGTGCCGTGTGTTTTTGCGTTGGTGGACGCTGTCAACACTGTCATCTCACCATCTCTCATGTGGTAGGCATGTCCTGAGTTAGAGGGCAGAGGTCAGCAAAGGTCACGAAGGCCAGATCTGACGGCAAACATTGTGACACTGAGGTCATGGCTTTCAATCAAGCAAGTTTTTCATGTTGCTCTAGTTTACCGAACTTGCGGTGAAACTTTCATTTTGCAGTAGAGTCTTGTGCAATTGTCTTTAAATGTTTTTCCAGAGCAAAAAGGCCAATGCACGTCATATTTGCATGATATTTGACCAAACTGTGATCTTGTGGCTGAGGCATCGCGTTCTTGGCGTGTTGTTAAAAAGCTTACATCGGCAGTTTGATTTGGAGAGGATATGAGGCGGGTGTCTTAAATGGAAATATTAAAAGTTCAATTTGCTCACCAAAAAATATGCTCCTCCATCACACCTCCAACCACCCACAACACACACACACTCACACACACACACACACACACACACACTGTAAAACAAACACACACACACACACACATACAAACACAAAAACAACATTTTCTACTCAATTTAATCAATTTTTGTCTGAAAAGCTCATTTTTGGCTTGCTTTTCCTTGATGTGAATTGTAATATTTCATTCTGTGTATTTATCATTTAACCCAATTTGTCAAGAAAATTTTATATTAATCTGATGTTCTGTTGTCTTTTGTTGCTTTTGTGTCGTTCTTGTAGCTCATTTTTGACCTCTGTTTTTGTGTTTTAGGCCCGTTTGACACTCGCATGTGCTCTAATTTGATAGATTTGAGGTTAGAGTTGTGTGTGTGTGTGTGTGTGTGTGGAACTAGGCCTTTGTGGGAAAGTGCGTGTGTGGCGATTGCTCAATCCTCAAAAACCTCAGCGACGGTCTCTGTGCGCCAGATCTTAATCGCACACGGCGTTCAGGTGCAAGGGCGCTTTTCTCAAACACAATGAAATACGCATGCATGTGGCTTAGCTGTCGTGTGTGTGTGTGTGTTTTGCAGAGTTGTGTTTTACATATACATGTATGCAGGCCGGGAGCTGCTTGTGTCTTCTTAGAAGATCTAAATAGCAGGCAGAATAAAATCATGAGGCCTGTTTGACTTTGAGGACGGTATGCGGTTGTTTTATTCCAGAAGCAAAGAAGTGAGCTGCAGTCGTGATTGAGCTGGCAGAGAGAGTGTACTTCTGTTTAGAAACCAAGAGAGCTGTCTGCTGCCTACATAGGGAGCTACCTTTTAAGGCAGAAGCTTGTCAGTGACTGATTTGGAACGCTTTAGGCAGCAGCTTCACATGAGACACAAATAGCACTCCTTATGTGAACACGGGAGACTCGACTCAAAATTATGTTTTTGTTTGTTTGTTTGTTTGTTTTCTCCCAGAAAATGTCAAATTTCTACTTTTTTTCTAAACTTTAATTTGAAACAATATATATATTCAAGGTTCAAAGGTTTGTACATATATTCCTGTTTGAGGGAATGAACTACTCATCCTATAAATCAATCAAATAAGCTGCACAAAAACAGTTTTCTAACTCATTATTTTTTGTCTTGTTTTTTCAGTAGACATATCTAAACATTTTTAAATGAAGATACATTTACTTGGGAAGCAAACAAAACAAAGATATTATGTTTTGTTTTCTTAAAAAAATGCGGATGTGGTAAATGTTTTCAAAAGGGAAAATAAGTTTATTATTTTTACCCCATTGTTTTTAGACAGTTTCTAAATTGTGACTATTTATTTATCAATCTTTTTTTCTTTTTTTTGAAAATAAGAGTTTATATTTTATTGTTTTTCTTCTTAAGTAAATGCATCTTGAGTTTAGATATTTATACTGGAAAGCAAAACAAAAACACTGAGTAAGAAAATCTTTTTTTTTTTTTTTTGCAATGTATCTAAAAAAAGTTGACTTATTGATTATTGACTTACTGATAATATGTATTAAAACAACATATTTTAACAGCAACTTACAGCGAATTCTCTGATTGGTGGATTTCTCCTCAGAATTGTGGGTAGTGCAGTTTTCCACTGGAAATTTGGCTAATAAACACAATTTATTAGAAATCAAGTTAAAATGACACTGATTTCTGGCTTTTCTGACTGAACAACCTCTGAGCTCTTGTCTTGAAAAGTTTATCCATTATTGTTAACATTATTGTTATCTTTGAAGAAAATGAATAGCAATGTTGCGCTCTACAGGATTTGATGTTAGCATGTTGCTAAACTAATGGCGTATCACTCTAAACATAAAATGGGCCACACGCACAAATACTGAGTAAAATACATATTTAATTAGATTTAACTCTTTTTATCAGTATATTTTAGTTGTGAGTGACTCGTAAGTATTTATAAACCACATTTTCTTGACTCAACCGCCATCCTGGCTGAATCTTTTCACCGCGCTCACTGAAAAAAAAAAAAATAGTATAATGGCCAATCTTCAAAAACAGTATATGATGCTCTTCAAATTTAACCAAAACCTTCAGTCTTCACAAAAAGAGCACATGTTTGCCTTCAAACGCTGTGTAGTAGATGATCTGGGAGCCTTCAGTCGCCCTCAACGAGGAAAACACTGAGAAGAACAGGTGTCTGTCGCTCTGCTCATGTGTATTATTTAATAGCAGTCAGTGGGGAGGTCTTGTACTTTTAATATTTAATCATATCTCTCCAGCGATATGACTATCTGTGATCGCTGAGCCATGCCGCCCACTTTCTTTCTTTCTGTCTGTCTGTCTCTTTCCTTTCCTCTCTCTCTCCGTCTCGCTCACTCTCTCTGCTCAGTTTTCCACCTCTAATTCTCTGCGTGTTTCCGCTGGGCGGCTCGCGTTACCGGCTGTTTCCTCGTGTTCGTAGAACCACCAGAACCGCCATCCGCCCTGAGCCAGCACACACACACTCACACACACACACTCAAACACACA
>NW_015659563.1:619100-623402 GCF_001515625.1 Sinocyclocheilus rhinocerous | reverse complement strand
CTGAAATAGCACAAAGTTTCCTGTGAGGGGTAGGTTTAGGGGTAGGGTTGGTGTAGGGTAATAGAATATACGGTCTGTACAGCAGAAAAACCATTACGCCTATGGAGAGTCCCCACAAGGATAGCTGACCAGAGACATGTGTGTGTGTGTGTGTGTGTGTGTGTGGGAGAGAGAGAGAGAACGTAACGAGTGCATATGAAAACACTACCTTGTCTTTATTATAAGCAACATAAATGTTTTATCATTTTGTTTTTCCATTTGATTTATCAAATTTACCTCAAGTTTTCACTGAAGAATGAACAAAATCCCTGTCACTGAAAAATGACAGTCTGCATCTCTCTGCTGCGTCTAAAAGCCTGAACGTGGAGGGATGGTGATGTGTGTGTGTGTCTCTGTGTGTGTGTGTGTGTGTGTGTGTGTGCGCGATTATTTGTGTTATAACTCTTTATTAGCAGTGGAAGTTCGTCAGGGTCATTTTGTTCACTTACACTCGTCCATGTCATGATGAAGATCAGTGGTATTACTGACTGTCTCAAAAGGTCACCAAATACCTGCGTATGAATATTCACACTGCACAATGTACCAATATTTGCTAACAAAGTATCATTTTTCCAGCACAAACAGCACAAACAAATAAATTCACTCAAGAACAAAATGTCTTAAGAGATTAAGACTTGTTTTCAACATATATATCTTGGACTAAGTTTATGTGTGTTTGAAAATCTTAGTGTTTTCTTATAAGGTAAATGTATATTGCTTAAAATTTTTATTTTTTTCACTGATATTTTCAGAGTGAAACAAGGCAAAAAAAAAACATTATTATTTTCAGAAAAAGATGCGATTTAGATTTTACTGGTTTAGTATGAAGCAAAAAAAAAAAAAAAAATGAAGTAAACGGAGGCATTTGTTCGATATTGCAGTTTTGCCATCACTGAAGTCAGCGAAACTTCAGAAATCTTGCAGAAACACACACACACACACACACGTACGTGCGAACCGAGGCCCGGATCTGTTTATCAGAGAGTTTGAGGTTTAGCTGTTTCAGCTTTAGCTGCTGGGTGAAACACCAGTCGTTCTTTTGATAGAAACCCCTTTATCACCCCCTTGTCTTTTTCAACACTGAAGAACACACATATTTGGTCTTACATCTCAACTTTCCCATAAAGCATTTTATTGAGCGTGCGTCGCTTGGATGAGAGAAAGTTAATTGTGCAAAATTGTTTATCTAAAAACAGACAATTAACTACAGTAAAATGAGGCCTATCTATCCTGGAAATTAGAGTTTAATTATATCAATACTCACATTAATTATCTGCTCACCGTGGCTTATGGTCAAGCACATTATTGGCTCTCAGACTAAATAATAAAGCTTCATAAATTAATATGCTTAGCAGCTATAAATAGTGTTTGCGTTAGATGTGTGTGTATGAAAGGCTGTAGCATATGTAATTACTGTATCGTACATGCAGTTAATCCTATACAAAGCTCGCCGCTGTCCATCTGTCAGATGCGCAGATGTGCAGTATTTCATGGTGCTGTGGAGGAATTCTGGGGGTTTTTTTGAGGCAGGGATGCTGGTCATGTGAGGTGGGTTTGCAGTATATGTTTCGGATGTAATTATAATGGTTTAAATGACATGAAGTATTTAATTTAAGTTATGCAGTATTTTCCTGAGCAACATTTCAAAGGAAAGCTTAAATGTTTCGATGAATAATTCAGACTTTTTTTTTTTTTGTAGAACACAAAATGAGAAGTTTAGCAGAATGTTCACGCTGCTCTTTTCCATAATAATGAAAGTCAATGGTGACTGGGTCTGTCAAGCTATATATATATATATATATATATATTATGTCTTATGCTTTATATTCCAAGACTTTTGACTAGCTTTTGTGCAAGAAACAGACTTTTCAAGAAATTTCATTGTTATACACAGTCAAATCTAAGATAAAGACAAGAATACAGTGTGGTCTTAAGGTCTTAAGTTGCATACAGTATTTGGACTAATATCTATTTTGAAAAAGTAACTTTAGAGTACTTATTAAATAAATAACATACTTTAAAAGAATAGACTTAAGTGTGAACTGAATGTAATATTTTCAGACAGGCATATTAATTGCAATTAAATGAAAATGCATTATAGTTTAAATTTAGATGCAATTAGTTGCATCTATTTAGAAATTTAGAACTTTAGGGTGCTTTTGACCTAGTTAAGTAGGGCTTATGCACATCTTTTTATGTCATTTCATAATTACTTCTGTTGTCTTTCGTAAGTGTAGTGCCGAATGTACAGGCAAGCATTTATGTAAACTGAAATATACTTTAATGTCATTGCTATTGGAACATGTCATGTATTTAAACGTAATTGTAATTACATATTTGTAATGATGAAGTTGGAATTTAGTACATTTAAAATATATTACCTTTAAATGTAAAGTATTTTACATGTGCTTTTTTTCTGTAAAACACAAAATGAGAGGTTTAGCAGAATGTTCACGCTGCTCTTTTCAATACAATGAAAGTCAGTGGGGACTGGGGTTGTCAAGCTCCTAAAATATCAAAATAACTCCATAAAAGTAGTCTTATGTTCTATATTCCAAGACTTTTGACTGGCTTACTTTTGAGAGAAACACTGAAATTTCATAGCTATTCTCAAAAAATCCTTCTGCCACAGCTCTTTCATGTCACTTCCACATATTCAAATTTGTCACACCACGATCGACTGCGAGACATGCAAAAACCTTCTGAAATGACTCACTCAAGGGCTCAGTGGTAATTATTCGTGGATCGACTGTTAAAGGGTTACTTGCTCAGATCTTCAACCACTAGGCCACATCAACATACAAACAAATCATCATCTCCACAATTTGCAGCTCATTCACTGTCATGATTGATGTCAACTTTACATCAGCTGTGACCAGACTCGTTCCCTGATCTCTGTGATCCATCGCACGTCGTGATTAGTCACATGAGACAGGAAGTAATGGCCACGTCGTGATTTGAGGACCAGCACTGACTGATGGCTGTTCATTAATACAAGTGTTGAGATCCTATCAGATCCATCTTTCATTGACACAGAGATTGGGCTGATCTTGTGTCTCTGACGTCACAATGACAGTTATGAGCCATTTAAAAAAATGATTCTAGATTTACATAAAGGTTTATAAGTTGCATACAGTATTTAGGACTAATAGCCCTTGTGAAAAAGAAGTAACTTCAGAGTACTTACTACATAAATAACATGCTTTATAAGAATAATCTTAAATGTCAGCTGAATGTAATGTTTTCAGACACTGCAGATATAAAAAGTGCACTTTGTGATAAAGTATGTTAAGAAACATAGTCATAAAAGTGTCTAAGCACACTTAAGTGACCTTTTATTAATGTTATATACAGTATATCTGCAATATTTTTAATTTAAATAGCAAATTCAATATAATTCTTATAAGTCATAAAGGAAAATAAATATAAATGTAAGGAACATAAGTTAACATAATGCAACAATGTAATGCAACACAAGATACAGCAGCACAACACAATGTAACAAAGATGTAACAATAAAGCGTAATGCAACAATATAGAACAAATACAATGTAAGTGTCACAATTCTCGGGAGGCAAGGAGCGAGGAACGAGGAAACACGGAGATACTTCAATTCACAGTCTTTAATGATCACATGGGGAACGTAGGAGACACAGGAACACATGGAATGACGTTCGAGGACCGACAAACACTAACTGAAAGGACTGGGGCTTTTAAACACTGGGTGATTGGGAAAACACAGGTGCAAGGAATGACTAATTAAAGGGAACACAGCACACCTGGGGAGGGAAAACACAACACAAAGAGTCCAGGGGCGTGACATTACTCCCCCCTCCCGGAAGGTGCGTCCTCGCACCGTAGAAACAACATGGGGAGGGGAGTGGGTGGGAACTAGGGAGAAGGCTCAGGAGGAGGGCGGACACCCGGGAGGGGGTCGGCAGACAGAGACCAGGGAGGTGATGAAGGAGAGGAGCTAGGGAGGAGACAGGAGGGACTTGGAGCAGGTGGTGCCAGGTGGGACCCAGGCCACAGTCGAAATGTCAACCCACGGTGGAGCCGACGGAGGGAGGAGCCATGGAGGAGGAATGGCCACCGACTCCAGGAGGCCGACCAACGGTGGCAGAGCAGGTGGTGGAGGAGCCCGAGGCGGAGACAAAGAGCCAACGAGCCAGGGGGATGCCGAGGATCCGGGGGGCCAGGGTGGAGCCGAAGGCTCTGGTGACCAAGGCAGAGGCGGAGACCCGGAGATCCGCGGTGGAGCCG
>NW_015659563.1:608289-618763 GCF_001515625.1 Sinocyclocheilus rhinocerous | reverse complement strand
GGCTCGCGGATCGCGGCGGGAAATGGCTCTCCGTCATCGGTGGGCTCAGGCTGATGCTCCGTACCGCGGGGAGATGGTGGGCTGGGCTCTGGGTCCAGAGTGGATCTGGCTAGATCCTCCATGGGGCAGATGGTGAGTGGCGACCCGTTTCTCGCCAGAGTCCACTCCACGAAGGCGGCGAATTCCTCCCGAGGACCATCTTCGGACGACAGCGCTCTGCACTCGGCGTTCAGGCTTGCGTCATAGAAAGAGCAGAGCGCGTCGTCCGGATAGCTGGTGACGTTAGCGACCATCAGGAACAGTCTGGTATGGTTCTCGAGAGTCATGTCCTCCTGCTCCAGCAGGAGAAGGAGGAATTCGGGGCGAGTGAAGGGATCCATGGGGACACAACGGAAAGAAAAACACTGAGAAAAAAAAAACGGAAAACAAATGGAGGGGAAAACACGGAAGTTACTGTTTTGGTCGGTCCTTCTGTCACAATTCTCGGGAGGCAAGGAGCGAGGAACGAGGAAACACGGAGATAACTTCAATTCACAGTCTTTAATGATCACACGGGGAACGTAGGAGACACAGGAACACATGGAATGACGTTCGAGGACCGACAAACACTAACTGAAAGGACTGGGGCTTTTAAACACTGGGTGATTGGGAAAACACAGGTGCAAGGAATGACTAATTAAAGGGAACACAGCACACCTGGGGAGGGAAAACACAACACAAAGAGTCCAGGGGCGTGACAGTAAGGTTACACTTTATTTTAAGCTGTCCTTGTTACAGTGTAATTATACATTTAAGTACTGAGTAATATTAATTAACTACATGTACTTACTATATGGTTAGAATTAGGGTTTGGCTTAGGGTTACTTGCTTGTAATTATGTAAGTACATGTAACAAGGACACCTTAAAATAAAGTGTTACCCAATGTAACATTACACAAGAAAGCATGGAACAGTGTAACAATATACAGAACAACATGATGTAACAAAGCGACAATGTAGCGACGTAACAACAGATACATTGGAGCGTAGCACAACGTAACAACGCAACATAAAATAACGCAAGACAATGTGCAATTTAACATGATGTTACAGCGTCAATGTGGCGACGTTACAGAACGAATACACTGGAACGTTACAGCATAAAATAACACAACATGCAATTACTATGATGTAACAAAGTGATTTAAGTAATGTAACAATGTGGCATAACACAAAATAACGTAACAATGTAAAGTGACAACATTAAGGGATGTAACATCACGTCAAGTTATATAATAACGTTAACATAAAGCGATGTAACAGCATAACATAACATGATGTAAACTGTAAAGAACAAATTCTGACAATTTAAAAAAAATAGGCTTCATGTGGTAAAATCTAAATTAACTTGAGCTATTTTTTATATAAAATATAATATGTAATATATCAGATAAAAATAGTCTCTTAAGGTAACAACTGCACAGCTACGGCATTTTCCAAAATCATATCATATAAAGTGATTTACATTTACATTACAAAACAAAGTATAATGTGAAGTAAGGTAACGTCATGTAAAGTCACCTTATGTTACACTACATCATGTTACATATGGTAACATGATGTAACAACATTTAGCAGCTTAATGTAATGTAACACACTTAACGTTTGAACACGCATCCTATCCAGCCCAGACCACAGAAAGAACTAGAGCCAGCTAACAGAAATGGAAATAAAAGACTGGTTAAATAGAATGTGCAACAATTATAATGCAGAAAAGATGGAATAGATTGTGTCTTATTGTTTCCATCAAGTGCTTATCAGTGTGAACATGTCAGTCTCTGGGAAATGATGAGATTCCATTATGACAAGTGATGCTCACATTTCTATAGGCGGCATAAATCATAAAGTTAGTCACTGTCATTGGGACTTTCCTCATTATTTAAATGATTTAACAATGATTTAACTACTGAACACATAAACTGATGAGATTTTTTAGTTTTGTGTATTTTTAGTTTGTATAGTTTTCATGTGCCAACAAAATAGACACTGCTATTACCAAGTGTGTGTGTGTGTGTGTGTGTGTGTGCGTGTGTGTGTGTGTGTGTGTGTGTGTGTGTGTGTGTGTGTGTGTGATGAATGTAGGCCCTTCTGGCTGTGGTATCACAGTACAGTATGCCATCTAACGAGGTGATGATGTCATAAATTTGTCTTTTTGAAGGCGTGATGAGTGTGTGATGTCACTGTAATCAGTTAATCCAGCCACACATGATCACATTATCCGCGGCAGTGGACGGACGGACGGACACTGGCGTTAATGGCTTTTTAAATGTCACCGAATGTCATGGAATGATAAAACGGGAATCGGTTATCCCAGGTCGAAGTGATCATCTCCCCCGCTCTCTTTCATTCACTCGTGTTTCCTGTTCCTGTCTCACTCTCGCTCTCTCTCGCTCTCTCTCTCTCCGTCGGTCTCGCTGAAGGACTCCAGCACGCGGCTATGGTGCAACTTTCACCGACGCTGATGTCAGCATGATTTATACAGCAAACACACACACACAACAATAGAGGAGAGTGTGTGTGGCTGTTCTTACACCAGTCGTGTGTGATAGTGATTTATTGTTTGTTTTTGCTCGTGTGTGTCTCACTGCATGTTTCCGGACTAAGAATTTTTCTTCTTTTTCTTCACCTTTTAATTTTTTCCTCTTTTTATTTATTTGTCTTTTTTTGTCTTTTTCCTTTTTTTTTCTTTTTCCATCCACGTCTTTAACTTCTTGCATTGTCTTTCCTTTTTCCTTGCACTGCCCTGAACAAAAGTAACTAGTATATACATTTGTTGTGCTTTCTTCACCTATATATTTATTTAATTTTCTTACCACCCATCACTTTTTTACTACTTTTATTTTCTTTCCTTTTCCCTTTTCTAAGCACTGCCTTAAACAAATAAAGTATTCATAACCTCTTCTTTCTCAAGCATGTCTTCATGTGTCCTTCAGTAAAGAGGTTACTCATAATGCCATGATTTTGCCATCTATAATTCATAATATTATTCATAACTTCTTATATTCTCATATAAGGTATACAAAGTGATGAATTCCTGCGAATGCAATTATAATCTAACACATAAAATTAGAGAGAGTAATCCTGACTGCTTATTGTTATTTTCATACTCAAATATGCCGCTTGCATGTGAGTGGATCTATTGCCACTCATATAAACACATCCCGCTGCATTGCATTAACACGCATCTTACAATCAATGCAGTAGATCATAGGTTTGATTTTTGAAATTCTGCTACCCGCTACAAAGTAATACAAAGTGTAGCTCTGCTGTCAAAGTCTGTGAATCTCCCAGTGTGATTCATCATATAGTGTAAGTAGGTGTGAGCGAATCAGAACATATGGGCATAGACTGTATATACTATAGTAGAAGCAAATATGAACAGAGAATGAATATGGGACATCTGATCCCAGAGCAGCATTACAGGGACATATGATTTTAAGAATACAGGGTGTGATAAAATTTTCATGGATGTTTTGTGAATTTTTATCAGGTTGCTTTCCCTTGATACAGCACATGTTGATGGTTTGACAGTATCATTCTGAATATATGCTGGCTGTGTGTGTGTGTGTGTGTGTGTGTGTGTAATGCAGTAAGTGTTTGTAAGACTGTAGCAGGTTCTCATTCCTCGTGAAGGTGAGTCTTATTCAGCCGTCTGATCACTGACTTTATAATGAACACACACACAATCATTTTAATGGGCTCTTGTTTAATTAGAGGCACAGGGGAGGGTCAGTGTCATGGACACACACACACTCTCGGCAATGACTGTCATTATACAGGGTCTCAAAGCTCAAGCTAATTGCTGAAGATGATTTAATTAATAAGCCAGTAGTACCTGCCAATCAGCCAATCAGATGCAGCTGCGTGACACGCTCATCAACACCTGTTAGATTATAGCGACATCAATAAACCTGCTGTTTTATATTTTATTCTCACATTCACCAAGTACCATATCTGTAAAAGAAGTATCTGACTTTCTTAATAATAATAATAATAATACTTACACAAAGATTTTATATTAAACTAATTCCATATAATACTGTTTTTTGTTTGTTTGTTTGTTTGTTTTTTGGTAGTCCTATTTCAAAGTGACACAGGCTTCACACACAGACAGTCTTGTTTGTTTTCATGCTTTCATTAATGATTTAATTGAGTGAGTGAATCATGGGTAATTGGACACCAGCAGACTCATGTTGATCAGTCAGAACATAAACAGGAAATGCAAGTGATCTGGTATCAGGTGACAGGATGATGTCAAATCATGTATTTATATTTGTCTGCAGCAGAACTTGTGTGCTAATAAACCTGAGCGCGTCTTTGAGAACTGAATTCACATGTGTTAAAACAATATACAGCTATTAAAATCTACAGGAGTAAGTGATGACTGCATATAAAAACGACAGCCACCGCAGTTATGAATATGACAGACTGTTGACTAAAAAATGAAAGTATATGTCATGGAATTTTTTCTTTTTTTTCTTATTTTATTTGTTCTGTCTGTCTGTCTGTCTATCTGTCTGTCTGTGTCTATCTATCTATCTGTCTGTCTGTCTGTCTATCTGTCTGTGTCTATCTATCTATCTGTCTGTCTGTCTGTCTATCTGTCTGTGTCTATCTATCTATCTGTCTGTCTGTGTCTGTCTGTCTGTCTGTCTGTGTCTATCTGTCTTTCTATCTATCTATCTATCTATCTGTCTGTCTGTCTGTCTGTCTGTCTGTCTATCCGTCTGTCTGTCTGTCTGTTTGATCAGAAATTAGCTAAATTAATTTTCAGGGAACAATGAACAATTTCATTATTTTATTATTATTATTTTTCAGTTTTAGTTATTTTGGTACATCAATTTAATCTAAATTAAACCGAGATGGTGAAATAAAAGTTTGTTATATTTTATTTCACTTCATGTTTGTTTCAAACAATGGAAATGTTTTCTGTTTCAGCTTTAGTTTTAGTTAAAGGTAGGATGGCGATTTCAGAGAGGCTAGCAATAGCAAGCTAGCTTTGAAAGCATAAGATCCCACCCACCCTGCACATCTCTCTCCAGGCAGGTAGAACAGCCTATCGTAATCCTCGGAACCGAGGGATATGATTGGACGAACATTTTATGGTCCTATGCCTTCCACAGATGATATAAATACATATAAATACATTTAGAGCACTTAACTTAGTAGTTATTGGGATGTGAAGAGACTTTCAACCAGCAGAACAAAACATGTTTTTGAACCAAATCACCTACCCTGCCTTTAACAATAATAACGCTGGTGGCAAATACAACGAGTTTGCAATGTGAACATCTCTCAAGCAGTGTCAGCTCCTAAAGAAACTACCATTGCAAAGCCCGTTTAGATATTGTATCTAATAGTTTGTTTGTGAGGTGATCTGTCTGTGTTTTCTGGCAGTAAAGCAGGTGCCAGTCAGCAGGTCTGGCCGGTCCTGGGAACACTGACCTCTCAGCGTCTCTTTCTCTCTTCCTGGTTCAATCAATCAGCTGAAATCAAACCCATCAGGTCACCTTTATCATTCAGGGCATGTGTGTGTGAGCAGGATGAAACCCAATCTGCCACCATGAAACGCTCGCCTATATTTAGTTCATCCATACGTTTACACATTTGCAAAAAAAAAAAATGCAGAATTTCCACACCATGAAATTTTGCTGACGTGCCGTCAGTCAGAAGTCGATATCAACGTTAGCTTCCATATCAAGTCATTTAAAAAACCTGCCCTTCATAAAACACAGCTTATAACTCAGAGAGAGGAGAGAGCAAAATTATATAGAGTGCATTACTGCAAAGCATTTCATGCATTCATCAATAATTTGACTACACAAACACCCTCAACATTTTCAGTTTATAGATGTTGGAAAACTGTTCATTATACAAAGAAATACAGCAGCATATTTCAAAATATGCCGTCAGTTTTATTATTATTATTAATTAATTTATTTTATTTTATTATTAGGTCTATTTTTTTATTATGTTCATTGTTTTTTATGTTCATCAAAGAATCCTGATCCTGATAAAATGTATCACAATTTTCACAAAAATATGAAGCATCACAACTGTTTTCAGCATTGATAATAATAATAAATGTTTCATGAACATCAAATCAGCAAATTATACTGATTTCTGAAGGATCATGTGACACTGAAGACTGGAGTAATGATGCTGGAAACTCAGCTTTACATCACAAGAATAAATTACATTTTACAATATATTCACATAGAAAACATTTTTTTTAAATTATAATAATATTTCACATTTTTTACTGTTTTTACTGTATTTTTGATCAAATATAAATGCAGCCTTAGTGAGAAGAGACTTCTTTCTAAAACATTACAAAATACCAACCACAGAAGGATATATAAAATAAACTTACATATAAACTTACAAAAAAAGAGATAACATTAACAAATTAATTATAATATTAATCATTCAGTTATTTAACTAAATTATTTGAAGTAATTAATTAATTAAAATATTTAATTATAATTAAATATTTATATAAAAGTTACTTATTTACATATTGTATGAATATATATATATATATAAATGCCAATAAATGTAACTCGCAGTCTTACAGAAATTGTAAAATATAAAAGCCTGCGCTTAAAATATTCTGAGGCCAAAAAGTGAAGTTCTCAACCCATTTTATTAATCTCAAAGATGCAGAACACAGAACATAAAAGCAGTATTTTAAGGTAAAAGCGAGGTTACTTAAATCAAACGCCATAAATGCAAAGCCAAGCATCGGCGAGGCCTGAGATCTGAGCATATGAATCCCGTCTCTCTGCTTTCCAAAGATCCTGAACGCGGTCCAGCGTTTTAAGAGCGCGGTGGCCGGCCAATATTCATTTTAGCCAGCGACTGCACATTAGCAAATTCATCTGAGAAATATATTACAGATCCAAGAGTAATGATGATGACTAATCTATAACATCATAAATCCAGCATTGTCAACCTGTCCCTCTTTCATAAGGGTGATTAAATTATTGTTGTGTCGAGGTGAAGTAATTTATTAAAAAGTGCCATTATGTTTATTTACAAGCCAAGTGCTGGTCTTATGCCAGTAATACCATTAACTGCACTGTTGAGACCCATTATGCAATAAAGTACACAATAGTAATTGTAAGATAACAAAGGCAGGGATTTTTTTTCTCTATTTTTCCAGCTGATTATTATGTTTGCAAGTGTTATTATGTTCTTTCAAAGCGCTATAAATCCCAACGCTGTGTAAATCACTGGGACTTGCTGAGCACGGGAACAGTCCCGGACATTATATGTATTGTGTTCATCTGTTTCTTCAGTGAGATTCAGAAACTCTTGTGAATCCAAACTATCAGAACCGACTTCCGTCTGCCTGTTTTCTCATTCTGCTCTTCACTGTTTGTGACTTTGTCTTTTCTTTGACCTTAGAAAAAAAGTACAAAACTGTGACTGGAGTGGTATCATTTCAAAAGGTACTCATGTACACTTTATTGGCTAATAAGTACTTTTGAAGTACTAATTTTACATTTAAGATACTAATATGCTCTATTTAGGGGTAAAGAAGGTACAGAGATGTGCTTTTGCACTTCGGGAAGCACCCCAATGACAGCTTTTGTACCTATTTTTCTGAGAGTGTGGTAGTTACAGTATATGCACTTCTTGGAATATAATTCCATTCCGCTCTGAATCACAGGGAACTTCAGGAAAACCCTGGATAGCGTGTGGTTGAGGAAGTACGTTTGGAGTTTGGCCACCGCTGAGTTTTCTGGCGACCCGTATGTCGAACGCCAAATAATCCCTCGCTGTTGTTGCCAAATGTCAATGCAGCGCAAACAGGACAACACTAAAAATGTTGTGCGGCTTAGCAATGGCGCTCGCTCTGATCGTACTGCACTCTGTTTGATGTGATAATTAAAAACGGAAGGCAAATATTGATGCAGAGATTAGCTGGAGTCATATTTGCCCAGGGATTATGGGGAATTAGGTTATCTCATGTAGAAGATCTCTGGATCGCAATCGCTCCCGCCTACGACAAACCCACTGCTGCGTTTAATGATTTATTATTTTCTTTTGTATTATAGACTTGCTTATTTCATGCTTTTATTTCCACACCCTCATTTCAAACATACATTGTTTTTTTGTTTTTTTATTTCTATCATCAGACTCTACATGAAAATCTGTCGTCACAGATCAACGCTTTCAATTGAGCTCATAAACAAACAGTGAGTATTTACACTTTTGTTTGACATATTAGCAAACAGATGAAAACAGTCACCCTTTGCAAGGTGAGTGCTAACATGTGACGCGCGATAGTAGCGCGGCAGCACTATAAAATATATAATGTGCACATTTGATAAAATGTCCAGTATATAGACCTTACTCAGTGAAATACTGTATCTCACAGTGCAATGAGCTTGACTCGACCTTCCATTTCCAGTGTGATGAATGAACTGGAAGTAATGGACCCTTTTCACATTTCCGGGTTTCTTAGAAGCGGAAGTCATCATAGTTGGGTGAACTGCTATAGCTGTGAACGGGAGACTACATCAATATATATATATATATACACTACCGCTCCAAAGTTTGGGATCAGTAAGACTTATTTTCAGCATCATTACTCCAGTCTTCAGTGTCACATGATCTTCAGAAATCATTCTAATATGCTGATTTATTATCAGTGCTGGAAACTGTTGTGCTGCTTCATATTTTCTTGGAACCTGTGCTACTTTTTTTTAGGATTCTTTGATGGGGGAAAAAGTTAAAAAGAAGAGCATTTATTTAAAATAGAAATCTTTTCTAACCATATACACTACCGTTCAAAAGTTTGGGGTCAGTAAAATTGTATTCTTTATTTTTTTGAAAGCAATTCAAACTTTTGTTCAGCAAGGATGTGTTCAATTGACAAGAAGTGATAGCAAAGATTTATATTGGTAGGGATCACAGAAATAAATTATATTTTAAAGGATATTAAAATAGAAACTATCATTTTATATTGTAATAACATTTTGCAAGATTACTGTTTTTTTCTGTATTTTTGATCAAATAAATGCAGCCTTGATGAGCAGAAGAGACTTCTTTAAAAAACATTACAAGTCTTACTGATCCCAAACTTTTGAGCAGTAGTGTATATATATATATATATAAAGGAAGGAAGTTTTTGTTTGTTGTTGTTGAGTAAAATAAGTAAGTTATTATGAATTACTAAAGTTTTCTTTTATAATAATTTATTCATAATTAATTTACTTATAATAAAACTATAGTTACTATATATAAGTATATTTTATTATACTAATTAGTATATTAAATTATACTTATTGTATGTAGTACTTATAGTTGTATTCTAAATAAATTACTATATATTCATATAACAATATAGTGTGTGTGTGTGTGTGTGTGTGTGTGTAATCTAATATTGTCTAAAACTATCAATTCATAGTAATTTAGTTATTTTATAATTGTATGTAATATTATATTATTACATACTATATATATATATATATATCAGCCATGTTCTTTATTTAGTGATTTAGTAATTATTTAATATTTAATTATTAGTAATTACTTAATATTTAATATTAAGTATTAATTCATATTTCAATTTTATTTATATAGTGCTTTTTTAAATACATACCACTTCAGAGTAACATTACAGTAGAAAACACAAAAAAGCAAAAATAATAAAAATATAATAGTTATATAAGAAATAATAATATAATATAATTGGTATTACTTTGTAAATATAAGCTTGTATTACAGACTTTTTCACATCTTGTATTACACAAACTGTATTATATAAATAACAATATAATTTGTATTACTTTGTAAATATAAACTTGTATTGCACAGATTGTATTATACATCCATGTTCTCCATGTATTTAGTAATTATTAGTTATTTAATAAATAATATTAAATATTATCAATGAATAAGTGATCATTGGTGTTATTAGGTAGGTAATATGCTGGTGTCTCACTCTGAACACAGTCACTTAGCGTTCTCCCGCAGCTATCAGCCGCTGTTGTTAAAGCACAAGCGGGATGTTTGTTAGCGGGATCTCGACGGATCTGGCAGCTGTTTCAGAGCCTGATCAGATGCTTGAGCAACACGGGGGTTCCCGCGGGCCGCGGTGTCGAGATGCGAGGGTCCCTCCGAGGGATTAGGACCCTTAAACACCACGTTCACTCAGACTGGGAGAGAGAGAGCGAGAGCTGCGAGGGGAAATGCAGCTGGAAGACACCATTAGGAGGAACTGGGCGGCATTTGAATAAATCGAGTCATTAGGTAGCCGTTTGTGTGAGTGCCGTCACCACCTGACAATCCCGCCGCGCGCACTCACTCGCGTTTCTTCACTCGTCTCCCGTACGAAGTCGAGCAGATTGCCTCGTTTGCATTCGCCGGCGTAGCAGACGCTCGGAGAGACCCCCACCTCCTCTCCGTCCGTCCCTCCCGCAGC
>NW_015659563.1:582325-607747 GCF_001515625.1 Sinocyclocheilus rhinocerous | reverse complement strand
GTTATATAAGAAATAATAATATAATATAATTGGTATTACTTTGTAAATATAAGCTTGTATTACAGCCTTTTTCACATCTTGTATTACACAAACTGTATTATATAAATAACAATATAATTTGTATTACTTTGTAAATATAAACTTGTATTGCACAGATTGTATTATACATCCATGTTCTCCATGTATTTAGTAATTATTAGTTATTTAATAAATAATATTAAATATTATCAATGAATAAGTGATCATTGGTGTTATTAGGTAGGTAATATGCTGGTGTCTCACTCTGAACACAGTCACTTAGCGTTCTCCCGCAGCTATCAGCCGCTGTTGTTAAAGCACAAGCGGGATGTTTGTTAGCGGGATCTCGACGGATCTGGCAGCTGTTTCAGAGCCTGATCAGACGCTTGAGCAACACGCAGGTTCCCGCGGGCCGCTGTGTCGAGATGCGAGGGTCCCTCCGAGGGATTAGGACCCTTAAACACCACGTTCACTCAGACTGGGAGAGAGAGAGCGAGAGCTGCGAGGGGAAATGCAGCTGGAAGACACCATTAGGAGGAACTGGGCGGCATTTGAATAAATCGAGTCATTAGGTAGCCGTTTGTGTGAGTGCCGTCACCACCTGACAATCCCGCCGCGCGCACTCACTCGCGTTTCTTCACTCGTCTCCCGTACGAAGTCGAGCAGATTGCCTCGTTTGCATTCGCCGGCGTAGCAGACGCTCGGAGAGACCCCCACCTCCTCTCCGTCCGTCCCTCCCGCAGCTCGGCAGCGCCTCGCAAACCTGTTTCCCTCCGCACTCGCCTTCTGGAGAGACAGATTCATCTCGCCGCGCCTGCCTGTTCCTCCGTCTTTCATTTTTCAGTTTTTATTTATCACATATGGCTCAGAAATGCATCAACATATAGATCCTATTGTCTGTTGCCCATGCGGCCCTACTGTTATAGACAATAGCTGATGAGTTTGTTTGAACCTCGCGAGATCCGTCACGGCTGTTGCGGTCGCTTTGCTGAGAGCATCGGGTTTTGCGAAGACGCGAGAAACCGGCGTTTCTCGCTGTATGTTTGGAACACAACTCGCAAAACGCTGATGTCCACTGTTTGCAACTACATTAATATACTTACTGTAGCGCGCCGTCAACAAAATGATCATACGGCTTATTAATGCAATGTGTTTTGGATGAATTATATATCAAAAGCATAAGGAAGGCGGTGGTGTTGAGGCGGGATTGGAGATGACCGGCACGCCGAGGATGGAGAGTCCAGATCTGTGGTGTAGGTGGATGCATCATTCTTGGACTTCGTTAAGTATGTAGTGAATACTTAACGAAGTGTACATGAAATCAGAGTCAACCCTGTTTACGTTCCCGTATTGTTCAGGATTCATCCGTGCGTGTTGTTCAGATGAAAATAAAGTTAGTTTTCGTTATATAACTTGGGATGTCAGACTCTAAAACCTTTCTTGTTGGCTGACGTCACCCTCCTCCCTCAAACCACCTGTCATATAGAGACGTCCAATCAAATCCCAGAGGATTCAATCAAGTCCCCTCTCTCTGAAATACAGCAGATTATGGAAGTCAAATGAGCTGCGAGTGGCGTTTCAGACTGACTTCAATAGCAAGCAAACAAATGCAATTTACTGATTGCAGTAAATTCTATAATCATTGGTTGGTTGGTTGGTTGATTGATTGATTGTCAAATTTATTGCTGTTTTGTTCAATACAAGATTGGATGATATTTTAAACTATTGGAGTATACAGTATATAGTATATTACAATATACTTAGAATTTTAGTTTATTATAATTAAATTCATATAAATAATTCATATGATAAATTATACATTCATATTATAAATGTAAATTTTATAAATATTAATAAATAAATAATTGTATAAATATTACAATATAATATGCTATATATTATAAGAATGTAATATGATGTAATATACTAGTATTTAGTATGTAGTATGGTTGTATTCCATTCCAAACACAGCCATGTTCTCTATTTAGTAATTATTATTGTTAAATATTAATATTACTGATTATTAATTAATATATCAAGTCAAGTTTATTTGTATAATGATTACATCAGGTTATGGGAGTAAAGTGGGTTGCGAGTGACATTTCAGGTTGACTTTAACAGCAAAATTATTGCAATTTTTTTTTGTTTTTTTTTGATTGAGCCACGGTTTATTATACATATATAAAATTATAATTACAATATAACTTGCAATTATTTAGTAATTAAGTTAGATATTAATATTAATTAATATATCAAGTTTATATAGCAATTAAATCAAGTAAAATGGGGTTTGAGCGACATTTCAGGTTGAATGCAAGAGCATGCAAACAAATCCAAACAAAATGCACAATATTAATTTTACGTAAAATTTATCGTAAAAATCGAATTTGTCGCAATTCCATCCTGTTTAGCTCTTCTGTTTATACAATACGTTGCTTTAACTGTACTTTACAGTACTTTATATATATATATATATGTGTGTGTGTGTATATATAATATTGTTATTAATATCATAAGACTTTGTGCCTAATAGCAGCTCTTATAACTGTAGCGCACAGCCTCTTGTGGATTTTTGCTTTAACATATACCGCAAGCAGCCACAATATATGATTTCTCATGATTTGTTTCTCATAGACATATCCAAGAGATGTAGTTCTAATAAAAATGAGGATAAATGATTCGCAGTCACAGGCGATTTGAGTTTCAGGTGCTAATCTACAGCATGGAGTGATTGCAGAAACGCGTCCTGTCGCAGCTGCTTTTGTGTTCTATTAGACACTGTAAACCGCTGCTGTCGCTGAAGCTAATTCTTTAGTTTGGTTCTTGTTAAGTCCTGTTTGGGTTGTTTTCTTTAGTTAAGGGCTCCCGCTGAGGGGCTTTAGCACTTCAAAGGCAGGTTTGCTGAGCATAGTGTTCGCCTCAGGACTGAACGCAGACAAGCAGAGTGTTTAATGGCTCAAACGTATTCACAGACATCATTAAATAATACAGAGATGGACCAACACAGCCTCCTCGACTGCAGTTTAATAACAGATTAAGATGCGATGAGCAGAGAGACTTGAGCGGGTGAGAGAATCTTGCATTAAACTACATTGTCTGATGCACTACATTCATCTAGTTTGATCAAGCTAACAAAAGGTTACTTCATCTAAAAATATAAATTCATCTAAAAATATACATTCTCTCATTATTTTCGCACCCGTGTGTTGTTTCATACCTTTGTGACTTACTTTCTGCTGTGGAACACAAAAGGAGACGTTTAGCAGAATGTTCAAGCTGCTCTTTTCCACACAGTGAAAGTCAATGGGGACTCGGGCTGACAACAAATGACATAAAACTATCATAAAAGTGATCCATGTGACTCGTGGGCAGTATTTCAGGTCTTCTAAAGTCATTCGATAGCTTCATGTGAAGAAACTGAAGGAAATTTAAATCATTATTCTGTAGCGTCTGGACCAATCAAACACACAATTTTTCATTTGATTTAACAAATCAGTTATTCATTAGATTAACAAATCGTCACAGTCCCCTCACCCAATAAACTGGATGCCACTTGACGTTGTTCCTTGTTTGCTCATAACTGGAGTCACTTAATCATGCAGATTTATGCTACAAGCTCTTTGTAGAATTGTACAGTAAGAAAGTTATTTCCCTTAACCAGGAAATTAACGTTCTTAGAATTGACAGACAGTTGATCCTGAGAGGTCAAGTAAATATCTACAGCGGATCTAAATATTTATAATTAATTATAACTAGTTATGATTAATTATTCATATTCCCCCATGAGCTGATTCGCAACAATTCACAGAAAATCTGTTTCTGAATATTCATTGCGTTTGACTTGTGTTCAACATAAAAACCAATGCTGTTTTGTATCAAGTATTTATTTATTTATGTTTCTTTCTCATACAAAGATGTTTGAAATATAATACTTATAAGTCATATGACACTACCAGTCCTCATTCGCATTCACTGTATGAAAAAGAATAGCTTAGACATTTTGCCAAATTATTTATTTTTTGGTCTAAAGGAAAATTATATAGGTTTGGAACAACATGAAGGTTAATGAGTAAATGATAACAGAATTTTTAATTAATTCATTCATTCAGACACTTCCTCCATAAGACAACAGACTTTTAATATAAAATTTGGTATCAACAGTTTAATTAAAAAATAAAAATGCTACTCTGTACATATTAAATGGATACAAAACAAAGCAGTAATTCACCTAAAATAAAAATCTATCTCTGCTTGCTCACCTGCATGTGAATGATTCATTTAAATGGCTGCATCTCTATGCACTGGTGACAAATCTATTTATGTAATACTTTTGATCAATATTGATTGGACCACTTATAAAGGGAGAAAAATGAGCTTAAAGACAGAACATGACGGCTGGAGGGGCTCCGAACTCGAGATCTAATGAGGGGGACGGTGACAGAGAGAGAAAGTCTAAAAAATATAAATAAATAAACACACCATTTCCACTGCCAATTTAAAGAGGTCATATTCTACACTTTTATAGCATTTTATTATTTCCCTAAAGTCCACTTCTAAAGTTATTCAAGGTTTCTTGTCTTAATTTAGTTTTTTTTTCACAACGATGTTCTGCCCTCTTTCTGACCCTTACAATTAAACGGGCTGTTATTGCAACTGTTTCTTCTCAGCGTGCTGCTTCATATCATCATATCATCACTAGTTCAGTAAGTTCATCCTGCCGCCGAACCGTGCTTCTCTACCTGTTCAACTGCGAGGCCACCCACTGGCCAACTTTTCCAGTTCTTCATGATTTACTGGATATAAATGTTTTATGCACAATTTCTACCCAGTCAAATATTTTAAAGCTTGGCAAATGTATGTTCATAAATGTATAAAACTGCCCATGGAGTTGTAAGATTTTATTATTTTACAGGGCTTTCCCAGGTCTAGAAATTAGACTTAATTTATCACCTTTTATATATTCAGGTGTTCTAAGACTATGGTTCTTCAAAGAAAAAAAAAAGTGGTGAATTAAAATAAATATGTCTCTTTTTGTGGTTTTAGCTTATGTAATGCTTGTTCTGTCTTATTTTAAATCATTTTAAGTCATCTTAATCGTTTATTATTATTATTACTATATTTGTTTGCCATTTTTAATTGTATTTTTATTAATTAAGATTACTGTTGTAGGTAAAATAAATAATTGCATACCTAAGTAAATAAGTAAAAAAAAAAAAGTTGCAATTAGGAAGTATTCTTTTATGTTACTGTCCATAATGCAATAATATACAGCTATAAAGCGTATGTTAGCGTCATGAATTTAGTTAAGCAGACTTAATGAATGTGTTAGGCAGCGATTACAGATTGCGCTGATTATAATTACAAAATAATGAGAACATTTGACAGTTCATCAAATATTATATTTTGATCAAATATGATCCACAGTTGTCATCAAATAAATAAATAAATACAGTTTGTCTAAAAAGCTCTGAAAGAAATCACATTCACTTGTCAGTCCAATCAATTCAGTTCAAGCTGATCACTTTCATAAAACATAGTTTCAAAGCAGCTTCACAGAAAACGCTTCTTTCAATGTTAAAATAAAGCTACAATCAATTTCTGAAAAAAAAAAAAGAAAAAAAAAACTTTTAAACTGAAGTCAAAGTCAAAACCTAAAAATAATAATAATAAGAAGAAGTAGGGATTTGAACTCTGGTCTGTTTACTTGCCAAACGCATTGTTAGAAGACAGAAAGAAATGCTATGTTGTTAAAGGGGTCATATAATGTTCTTTTTAGCAGCATCATATGACCCCTTTAAAAATGATTTTTTTTTTTGTCTTATGTTTTTTGGATTATGTTGTTCCAAGTGAGGCCAGACCACCACTGATGCCTCCTCAAAAACCGTGACACTGGAGTGTGTTGAGCCAACGCTCCCGTTCACACTGTTCAGTCTTGGTTGTTCTCAGGTGGGTGTGTGTGTGTGTGTGTGTGTGTGTGAGTGACCTTGGAGTGGCGGCAGTACTTAAACAGTGTGTCAGCGAGTGAGTTGAAGCGTGTCTGTGCCGATTATGAATGTTTCATTACTGCCACCTCAGCCTTTGTGAGCTTTCCACTAAAGCACACTGACAAATCCTCTTTCTTCTCGCCTTTTTAGCTCCTCTCTCCCGCTCGCTCTATCTCTCCTCGATGTCCGTCTAGTTCCTTTCTCTGCACTTGCTCGATTTCTGGTACTCTCGATCTTTCTTTCCGCAGTTTTTCTGCCACTCTCTCTCTGATGAATCTCCAGACAGCAGGGAATAATTGTAGTTGGGGCCGAGCGCTCGTTTTTCTTTTTGTTTGAAAGGCATGACAGGTACGACTTCTCCTCTGCTCTCTCCGCCCTCCCTTTCTCGCTTCCGCACAAAGAGCGAACAAAACAAGTCAAGGTTTACAAGGTCAACTCGTCTCGCGCTAAACAGAGCTTTTTCACCCACGGTATTTCGACTAAAACGTCAAGAGACAGCAGAGATAAATTTGGAAAAATGTCCCGGCTCAGGCGGTCGTACTTTACTCTGATTTCTGCCGCTTGAAATTCTCCTCTGAATGAATAAGAGAGCTTGTTATCTTATTGTCTTATAATAGCAGGCGAGCTTAGCGCACTTCATCATGCACTGCCCTGTTGAGTGCGTAAAAGTATGTCACACTTTCACACACACACACACACACACACACACACACACACACACATGAAGGGAAAAGAGGGGCACAGCAGATTAGTATCTCCTTTCTGGGGTGTGTTGAAACTCTCCCCGCATTTTGAAACGTTTCATTGATGACAGAATCTACTTGCGCAAGACATTTGATATAAATTCAGCTAAGATCTCTCAAAGGCCTTGTTCAAAACTAGTTAAAGTTTCTATAATCAATCTAATCATTCATGTTACCAAAGTTTTGACCATTTTTTAAATGCAGGCCCCTAAGTACTAAATAGTTGTTTATTTATTATTTTTAATAATTAAGATTATTGTAAGTAAATAAATAAATAAGCTAAGATCTCTGAAAGGCCTTGTTCAAAACCTGTAATTAATCTAATCGTTCATGTTACAGAAGTTGACTGTTTTTAAATGCAGGTAAATAGTGGTAAGTAGTAAATAGTTGGCTCTTTATTAATGAATGATTCACCCAAACATGAAAAGCTTTAATTCACTTACAATGATGGCATTACAAACCTAAAAAATAAGGTATCATCAATGTCTTCTGCACTGAAAAATAAATAAACAAATAAAAAAATGGAGTAAAAACTATTTTCACTCAGAAATTGGTAGTAAATTTCACAATTAATTATAAAGAACTAGCAAGTAACACATTGAATTAACAGGAAATTTTGAAGTACGCAGACTGAAATAGTACTTTCTTGTAAAGTATACTCCAATAACCTTTGTTTTATTTCCAACTTCGAAAAAAAAAAACACACAAAGAGAAATTTTGCAGAATGTTCATGCTGTTCTTTTCTCTAAATCAGTGGCTGTCAAGCTCCAAAAAAAGCATGATAAAATGAATCCATATGACTCATGTGCTATATTATAGATGCGTGTGAGGAAAAGATTGACATTAGGGCCTTACGCACCGTGGGAACCTTTTCATAGTACCAGAACTAATTGTGGAACTACCCACTTTTTGGCATTTTCGCACCGCCGGAACTGGGTACGATTTTAGTACCGGACTGCCTTTTTCGAGAACCAAATTAGCTCCTACTCCGGAGCAGGGTCTAACCAGCACAACTGGTACTAATCGTGACGTAAGTAGACATTGATTGGCCAAACGCGTACGAAAACGCCCTCACCCGCCATGATTTAAAATGCCGTGTAAACATACTGTAAACATTACTCCTGTTGTTAATGTTCTTCTTCTTTGTTTCCATTGTTGAACGCCACGCACAAATGACGTCGCTGTCGACCGGCTTACGTCACTTCTTAGTACACACTCTCGGTGCAAATGCAACACTTTAAATAGTACTGGGAAATAGTTCGCGCAAAATCGTCTTTAGTACTGTACATTTAGTTCTGGAACTAAAGCGGTGCGAAAGGCCCTATTTACTTCATTACATGCTGAAAATCTACCCTTCATGGTGCTTTTTTTTTTTCATTTTTCGAGCTTGGGAGCTTCAGCATTCACTTTTATTGCATGTAAAAGAGCAGCGTGAACATTCTACAAAACGTCTCCTTTTGAAATAAGTCACATTGGCTTGGAATGACATGAGGGTGAG
Source organism: Sinocyclocheilus rhinocerous (assembly GCF_001515625.1). NCBI lineage: Eukaryota > Metazoa > Chordata > Actinopteri > Cypriniformes > Cyprinidae > Sinocyclocheilus > Sinocyclocheilus rhinocerous. The sequence goes on along the minus strand of NW_015659563.1, from coordinate 599,504 downwards.
TATGGTTCATTTTTGGAGCAAACTATTCTTGCTGGACTGAACATAGCAAGCTGTTTACATTATTTAAAATCTCACCCACAAACTTGGCAAAAATAGATTTACTTATTAAACAGAATATAAATGCGTCTCCTATAAACAGCGTCATGTGCGCACTACCTCTTAAGAAATGTATTATCTAGTCATAAACTTCTCTCGCAGTCAGCTACTGGATTTCATAAAACTAACATTGACTTTATAACGGCTCTTAATAAATATTGACCTACATTTTAATCACATGCTAATCTCAAGCGCTGGAGAGGTGACAGTTTATGGATGGCCGTGGATCATAAATTTTCCAGGTCGCATCTCTCTATCGAGTGTATCTGTTCCTCCGAGAGCCGTACGATTGATCATATTCATTAAAAATATCTACACACTTTGGCATTTCACAGCCCACTAAGCCTGTGCAAGTTTAAGAATAAGATGTAATTATTCTCCTACAGCCAAAATTCATTTCAATGGAATAATAAACTACTTGGATTAAAAGATTATCGTTCTTGGTTGTTTTAAACAGGTTTAAAAAAAACACAACTAACAATAATATATTATCATAATCCTGTGTGTGTTTATATATATATATATATACTCTAAATATTTTTCATGTAATATTTTAATAAGAGAACAACATGTTGCCTTTATAATGCATCACTAATTACAGTATAAATGGGTCTGAATTGGGGTCTTCAGCATTAAAAAGTTTGAAAAGCCCTGCAATTGACAATTTTGTGGCATAAGCACATTGTGTGTAGTCAAAAGGTCTGTTCATTGCATTTTCCCCTTTGCTTCCTGTTCGTTTTGCATAAATAGGTTACTGAAATTGTTTCCAAAACACTAAAATCATATTCTTTTTATATTTTTAGCAGCATTAATTCTCCATATTCACCAATAAGTGCTTCTCTAGCCAGCTGTCTCAAAGCTCTCCTGCGCTATTAAAATCGTGTTTCACCGCAACCCAGGCGGTTCCAGAAACCTGCATCCATGCCACCGCTGAGCATTGTTTAAAGCCATGGGGTATTGTGGAATAGAATGAGGTCGACCAATCTTTTCAAAACTAATTATAATGTTTAAAAACCTAAACACCAGAAGCAATATTGAACCAATAAAACGGAATTAAAAGCTCATTTCTGCGGGGTAATTGCACCACGCAGTGCTGATATTAAACACCTGGCATGTGGTACAGCTCTCCAGCCTGTCTGCGCTTTTCACAGATGTGCCGCCCATCCTGGAGCAGGACCGGACGTGTCAGAACGGTCAGAATCAAAGTGAACAGGTCAGAGAAGAGGCATGCAGTCGCAGACTATCAGCTGCAATGATGGTTTTGTTACAGGACATGATGTCATACTGCCTCTCTTCCCCTATTTAAACAGGCAGAGGGAACGGGAGAGTGATACAGATTGGGTGTGTCGTTGTAAATGGGGGTAGATTAAGCGGATATATTGTGAGTGTTCAGGGAAAGGCTTTTGGTTACAGCCAGGGCTGTACATACAGGAAGTGATGCAGACATATACTGGGGGTCAATGGGAGATCCGTTTACCTCTGAAAGTCACCTTTTGTCTTGCATCACTACACTGGCCTGCCCTGGACAAGACCGTATAATGCTTATCAGCATATCGGTAACTCTGAAGTTCTTTACATTACGGTTTACCTCGGAAATCTGGGTGTATTTGTGTTGTTGCTGCATAGATGGTATGTACCACAACTAGACAGTTATTTCAAGTTAGACACAGAGAGGAGAGACAAAAAATAAATAAATAAAACCCGAAGCTTGATGGAAAAAAAAAAAAAAGATTGTCCAAAAAATAGTAGTACTATGGTAAATTTAGAAAAAAGCTGTATGTCATGGTACATATCCAAATGAAATCACTATGTTGGCATGTTTAAAAGATACTTTTTTGGTAGTTGTATGTATGTTGCTGTGAAATATGATTCAAGCTAGATTGAGTGCACTGAGGTGAGTTAGTGTGTATAATTTTTTTGTTTCCAGGATCAAGGCCTGCCTTTGAAAAATGGTGCACTTGCCCGGTGTGCTGAAAGAAAGAAAAAACATTGATTAACTATCAAATGATTCCAATACAATGATCAATAAGGCTCTGTTGAAGAAACGAGAAAAACATCCACTCATGAATCTCCCAGTGCTTCAGACACAAAGGCCTTCTTGCCAGGACATGCATGGTTATAGAAGCAGTTGAGATCATTTTTGCAGGTTTTCACACAGTGTCTCTCTAGGATTTGGGAAAAGAAAGCTTGGATTGCACAAGTGTTTTACTTTCAAGGGGTCTTCTTGATCCCTGACTTGTAGGATAAGATCTTTTTGGGATTGACCTCTACTTACCTGTCCATCTTAGCCTGACTATCTTTTTAGATACTGCTGACCTGAGCTGAACACACTCAATCAAACTCTTATCAAAGGATGCCTATTCTCTAGACTACCAACCAATGACTAGTTTCCAAATAGCTTAGCCCTGTAGTCTAGTTGCATATTTGGCAAATAAACTCTTGTGAATCTGAATAACAACTAGTATTTAATTGGGGCCAAACTTGGCACAACTCTGGAGGCAAAGCTCTTGTTTTTATTATATGTGAATCTATGCCTTGAGGAGAACAATATCACCAGCGTCTGCCTAGACCCAGCTGAGCATTTGCTCCTCCTGGAGGCAGAAAAGGGTTATAAAACCCAAATGATGGCCACCCAGTCTTCCCCGAAGGTAGAGAGGCTTGAGCAGAGGATGCAAGCCAACATGGAGCCAACAGTTTTCCAGAAGACCCTGCGGCAGAAAGCTCAGATGCCCTGTCACCTGTGGCACACTGTCAACATCATTTAGTGCATGTTATTATTGAGTTTTGTTTGTTCTGGGTGCATTTAAGACGCATTTAGAAATCTCGTGTGTCCTTTTTATAGGTCAGGCGATTGTCAATCTTGGCCAAGTGTTTAAGGGTGGCTCTATGTGGCTGCGATGAAGAGTTGAGATTCTCCCATAACTTGCTATTGTAACCTCGATAGATCAGAGATAGTTGAGAGGTTGGTAGAAGATGGAAATCAACGCAAAGATGTAGCGCAGATCTGCTCCTACTAGTAGATCTGCGCACAGATGCTCTGATCAGATTCTTCTTTACGGTAGGGATAAGCTGGCACCTTTATCTGTTTGAAATGTGCTTCAATGCAAGCCAACTGAGGCACTAAACATAATATCAGACATCGGGATGTGTCCTACAAGAATTCCTCTAGTTCCAGTGCCCCCTGGATAAGACCTTGTGGAGTGGTACCCTTGTTGAGACTCTGCGCAACTGGAAGCTTTCCTATCTATGTTCAATCAAGAGAAGTCCTTTGAACTGGGCCTCGAATTTAAAAAACTCTTGCTATTTTAGTTATCACAATGTGTACGTTTCTTCATCACTTACAATAATAAATGTAAGTAGTGTGTAAAAAACATTTTGTACTGTATGCTGAGCATGTATCATTTATTAGTAGTGATGTCTATGAACAAATTTTTTAGCCAGTTATTTTCAATGATTTTATTGAATAAATTCTCAATGCATGTGCAACTCACTTAACTTTTAAGATAGTAGCTGTGATGTCAGTTTGACGGCATAACTCAATATTTGACGCAGTCAATCTAATGTGATTTTTAACTATATTTATTAGATACAAAAAAGTAGTAGTAAAATGTCACATAGGGACTTTTAAAAAATTCATGAATAGATTTATTAATTAATAAAATGAAGAATAGATTAATCATTTTTTAACTTGAATCGTCAATAAATGAATTTCTCAGCGCTATTGGTTGGCACTAGTTTTAGGGCCTAGAAACAACTTAAGATGTGATGCAGACTAATTAATCTTTGTGTGAGCGTGTGATATCTGCTGGGATGTTTTGATTGACTGAAATTGTTTCATTGAAACAATTAATATGAATTAGAGTCTGTATGTTAGAGGTGTTAGAGTGAAGGCAGGAAAAAAATGTTAATCTCACCAGCAATATACAATGATTACGTTAAATCATGTTTAACTTTTTCAATGAATCTCTTTTTCTCTTTCTTTACAGGCAGTGTAACACTGGAATGATTCTGGCTTAGGGTGACCTATGGCTCCAAGACTGCCACAAAGCACAACCTCTCCAAAATCCACCCCTGATGAAGACAACGATGAGGAAGAGGATGGAGGATTAAGAGAAATCTGAGTGCCATTCCTCAGCCTTACCCACGATCCCCTTCTACTGACTCTACCCTGATTTTACAGTCAGACGTCTCGCCAACAATGAAAAACAAATGTAGAAACATCCCTGCATGTTTGATGATGCAATCCGGACAATAAAAGGAATTAAAAATGGAACTTCCACCAGATATTTCCAGACCACATGGACTCAAACTCTTTCTGTCTCTCTGCCACTGACGGCCCTCCAGTTCTCGTACCAGATGCTGTTTTATTGTACTTCACATTAGCCCAGCATTTTAGAAAAGGTGGTTGGGAGGCTCTAGCCAGATGGGGTAAAGAAAGACAACAGCATTCAAATTCTTTCCGAACAGCATCTTGTGTATATTGTGTACAGGATATGAATACAGGCTTATTCTTAGCAATGTGAAGACACCATGTTTGTAAATAGTTCACAAATTGTACATTTCCTGCATTATGTCTTTATAGGGTACGCCATTACAACATTTATTCAACATTTGTATCTGTACAGACGTAAAGGTTGACATTGGTCTCCAAACAGATGAGTATTTGTATTCCGTAAACATCCATTTAAACCATATAGACCCCCTCTAAAGACAACTCAAATGTTATTGCTTGTTAAGGAGACATTTACAGAGTTATCTAAACCCTAATGCAGGATTGAGTGACTACGCCTTTGAGAACAAGAGAAACACAATTGAATTGAATCTCTCGCTGTCTCTCTGCATCTCTTTATCTGCTGCAGAAGTCCCAGTCCGTGTGGTTCTAGTTCCCGATTCTCAGATAACTTCCAAGCTTGATTGCCAACGTCCTTGTACAGTTTAGAATTCCATCTTCTCATCTTTTTTGCGCCTTTAAACAATGATTATCTTATGCCTGAATCCTCCATGTAGCTGTGACGTTCATGTAGGTGACCCTACAGGGATCACGGGGCCAGGAGGGGTCAGAGCACCTGAGGGGGGGTGGATCTCTCCTGGATGAGCCTCTCGCTGAGTTCCCACAGGCTGACGGCTGCCGTGGGGTCCTGGGCCTGCGGCGAGGGCAAGCAACGGAAGCAGTTGTTGAAGTACATCCCTCCGATACCCTCCAGCTCTGGAGCCACGGCGCAGTAGACTGTAGTGGCAGCTCCCTGTTGCTGTGGAAACAAAAATGAAAATATCAGAATAAACTGAAGCAATGTGAGCAAAAATAAATACTGTTGTTCTTGTATGGAGCCTGAAGAACTGGGTGACCCTCTTCAAAGGGTCGGGGCAATACCAAAGACACCTCTAACCATCCGAGACTTGCTTTTTCTCCCCTAAAACTGATCATGAGATGGGGGAAGTGATTCACAGCCTGTCAAAAGACACCATGGGACAGACTGTGAACCTGTTCAAATGGAGTTCCTGTTGTACTTGTACATCGGACATATGGCTGTCAACAATCTGCATGCTTTCATATAGGTACCTGCCAAATACTAGTTTAGGAACCACCGAGATGAGTTGGTTTATAGTGGAAGTGTTCAATTCTGGCAAGTTCTATAAAAGCTTTTAAGGTGGACTCAAACCTCATGATGTCTGAATGCTGTATCCTCTCTAGGGTTCAACGGTTAGCTGAAAAACCAGCCGACTACAATAGCAATGACATGTTATCTGCTCTATAAGTAGGAAAAACAGGATAAAATATCTCAGAAACTGGAACTGAGAAGCGCTCAATTGGCAGGTTTATTGTATATCTCTTGTACGCCTGCCAAGAATCACAGACAATGATCAACACACACACAAAAACAGTATAGTTGTAGATACTGTACATAGCAGAGAAGACGTGCTTTGGGGAAGTCTTGCAAAGACGACTGTGGGGCAGCCTGCCAAAACTGTCCATTCATCTCATGTCAAAGGGATTTCTAGATGTCACCGAGTCAATGGGGACTTTCTGTCATTGCTGGAGAAGGCGTCTACACGTACACACACAAACACAAATTTAAATCCTAAAAAAGGGATCCAGCACAAAGTTATCCAATGGAAGGGTACTAAAGACAGTTTGGAGACGTATACCGCAAATTCCAGTATACTCTGTAATGCATGCATAAATGGTCAGGCCCCATGTAAAGCTCTAAAGGGCCGTTCACACTGACAGCGATTTGAAGCAGCCAAGCAACTGGAAGTCAGTCGTTTTCAATGAGAGTGGTCGATTTGAGGAGACAAGGCCGACAAAGACCATTGGCGAGTTCAAATTAGGTGACCACCAATGGGAATGCAGATACACAATCCCCCATCTAATACAGATGGACACTGCAGTTGCTAATAGGACTTTGGCAAACTCCAGCGACTTAATCGTTTTCAGTGTGAACCCCTTTTAAGACAGGAAGCAATTACTGGAATTACTTTTTTTAAGATGTAAAGGTGAAGGTCAAGGTGTAACCCTAACCCAAACTAGCAGCTACAAGTGAAATTGCGGAAAACAGTCCTCCATTCTTCCACTGTTCGAAAAATAGTTAGTCTTCAATGTCACACCATTGGTTGAGTCAAAAGTTGAGATGCTGGCCCCCTCAAACAAACATTTGAGAGAAAAATATATATTACACCCTTCAGCTTCAACATCTGTCATACAACTAGTTTAAGATCATAGTGGTATCATAGTGTTCAGCCAAGGTTCAAAGGTCAGCCTAGCAATTCCACCCTCACCCCCTCACGTTAATGAAGTACTCATGAAATATCAAAACCACTCATTTGGGTCCGATTCGCAACATGTACGCCCCCAGTCATGCCTCTTTTGTGTTTATTTTGTTCATGCCCTCGGGTTTGATTGTTTACACAAAAACAAATGACTCTTCACGTCTTACAGATGCTCTGCACTTTTCCACATGGCTGATCAGCGGCTAATTGTCGGGGATGGTTGACTATCCTGGGGTTTTAACTGTCTTGGGGAAAGATTCAGGGGAAAAGAAAAACATGTCAGACAGAATTAGAGTTGACGTGCAGTTCAAATGTTTCCAGACTCGTCTTCTATGTCCCTCCCTCTCACCGAAGAAACCGTCCTGTGCTACTTCACACGCAACTCCTGCAGGAAGTTAACTTCTGTGAGATGCACATGAAATAGATGGCCGCTTTATCTTCAAATAGTGCAGGAGCGTCTCAGATCTGAAAAAAGTACAGGGCAACATTAAGGAGATCGTCTGGCAGACGTTTACAGGAACGTGCACCGACGGCCAACTCTTTAAACAGACGCAAATACACACGCGTCGCAACAGTACAAAGACTTTGGCTCATTTAAGGAGCCAAATCAACAGCTGTAGCTCAAGCTGGCAAAGACTGTGACAGAGCGCTTGTTAGATACACACACACACACACACACACACACACACACAAACTCGCAGGAAGAAAGCCAAGGCTGTAGTCAGAAATTCAGCGAGCGAACTTCTCACGCTCATCCCCATTTAACTCCAGTTTGTGTGTTTTTCTGTATCTGCGTGTGTCGGACCGAGCGTCTTTTGAAGTACACAGATGCTGCATGTTGCTTTGGTTAGCATGGCAATAAACATGACATCAAAAGGATGGATCTTTCTGGAGTCTTACCTGCTTTTGCAGTGATAAGTTAATACATATTTGAAGCTTGGAATATGAAAGGATGGAAAATGTCAGTCAACCCCTCTAGCGAACCCAACACAGTGAGTCAATATGCAAAGATGCACTTTATGGATTCACTGCTCTTGTAATTACATTTAATGTTGTCATATGCACCAAAAAAAAAGTGTTAGCATTATTTCCCTGGTTATTAAGGTGAGGTTCTAATAGGAAAATCCGCTAGACTGAGCAAATTGCCCAAAATGCCTCTTGGTTTTCGATTAGCTCATTAGGACTAACAAATGTGCTCTGAAATCCAAACCCAGAATAAAGGTTTAGAAACCATATAAATGGTCTGCAAGTATTGATTTTCATAATGTCCCAATATTTTATACCTTTATGGTCACGTATGTGTTTTAAGCATGTATGCTAACGCTAGACTCCACATTTTTATTTAAACCAGCCTGAGGTAGTTCAACTGATCTTGTATCCTGACCAGGCTGGTGTTTAACTGGTTGGCCATCTGCTCTCCTGGCCTGACCAGCTGAGAAGTACCCAAAACCAGCAAATCAGATCAGTCTGACCACTGAAAACCAGTTTGGTATCTAACAAACAACCATCAAAACGCATTTTTCTGCAGATTCCTATTCATGTGTCCTTCTTGTCACCTCACCTTGATTAGAATACAGTGCCCACCAGCTCAAAGTTAACGCTAATACACTCACGAGCGCACATGCTCCATTGCAGCCGCCACTTGGCGCTGCTAATGCCTTCTGTAATGACGCACTGTGAAGACTAGCGTGACTGAGATTACCAGCGCTAATGGATGTAGAGTGTGATTTCAGCGCTGGCTAGCGTGCTGCTGTCCCTTAGCCAAACAATGGGCTGAAATGAATCCGAACCCTCTTCCAAATGCGCTTTAGCCCATTTCCAAAGCCTGCCTAGTCTTCCTAGCGGATGTGAGATGCAGGGAGAACACATGGTTAAATCCCAGCAGCCCCATATTAGAGCTGTGCCAACTGAATGGGGCTAACGCAGAACTAGCAGTTAGCTTAGGCTACTTTATTACAGTAATCACCATCTGAATTACAGCTTAACTCAGATATGCTTGCCATACAGTCGGCTCGATTGTTCAGTTGGGCTTTAGTACATGTGCTTTATTAGAACTTTGAATGTTGAATACATTCCCATCAAGCTTTCTCAGATGCATCCTCACTAAATATAGATCTGCGATTGATCCATTGAGGCTCTAGACCATTTCCTTTATCCGTTAGCAGCGGGACAATAATAGCGATTCTAACCATGAGCCTCCTGCTTTGGTGCATTTAGCTGAGGGAGATGGTGAGATTGGATTGTCAGACTGAATAAGAGAACATGGATCTTATTGCCGTTATGCTGAACCTCCTGGCACTTGACCCTGATGGCCCTTTTGGGCTGATAAGCTTTATGATAAAACGCATTAACATGCTGGACCAGGTACTGCTCGCATTTATCAAGAGCTCAGCCCAGAAAACAGAGATAGCGATAGAGCTACAGATCAGTTAAAGCAGTGGTTCTCAACTGGTTTTGCTTCAGGACCCAAGATTTATCACTGGACATTAAGTGACGTCCCAACACACGACTACAACTGTCTGTCGCACAAGTCTTTTATGTTGCATTGCTTTCTTCATGGTTTCTCAAAGATGAGGGTGAGGTGTGTTATCTGCCTAATTTTGCTAGCTTTTACCATGTGAATCACAAATGTGATTGGACAAACGTCCAACAATGATGCCAACAATGAAAGACATGGGAAGCTTTTTCTTGATAAGTATTTAATCTTGAAGCACTTGATAAGTATTTACTTTGCTGCACTAACCATGTGCAATTACATGGTTAGAATTTAGCATAGTTTTTCATTGCTGTCCGCAATTTGAACAAAATCGGGTCGTGAGCCAGTTGAGGAACCATAAATACTGAAGCATTCAAACTTCTAAAAAAAAACACAAACCGCCAAAACCGTTTGATCATTTTTACAGCAATACTAACAACCAAGCCAAAGCAAATGAAACAAAGAGCAACACTTAAACACGTCCTCTTTCAAAAATAATAAAGGCCGAAAATGGACATAAGATTCTTCCATTCACTCCGAAGTCCTGCAATAAGTCTATTTGTCACTTTTACGTGAGTAAATATCTAAATTGACGCCAACAATTTTGGCGCCAACATCATTTTTCCTTTCTCTCCACAATTTGAACAAAAAATGGGTTGAGAGCCACCAGTTGAAGAACCATTGAGTTAAATACTGAAGTATTCAAACTTCTAAAAAAACACAAACCGCCAAATCCGTTTGGTAATTTTTGCAGCAATACTAACAACCAAACCAAAGCAAATAAAACAAAGAGCAACACTTAAACACTTCCTCTTTCAAATATAACAAAGGCCGAAAATGGACATAAGATATAACTCCAAAGTCATGCAATAAGTCCATTTGTCACTTTTACGTGCGTAAATACTAAATGTCTTCCTGTATCAAATGCAATTTTCAATATGAAACCTCATGCACACAGATCCAAATAAGTCGTTTTGTTTAGCAATAAATAATTGAGATGATAACGCCATGTCCTAACCAGGCGGAATACGATAAAGCAACATGCTTGGTTTCTACTTCTGCGATTTTGTACTGGGTAGTCCCGCCCATCGTGAAATCTCATTGGTCCAAAATCCTGCTCTGCATAATTGTATATTTACCATCAAATATGCTCGTAGTGTCTGGTTAGGTTGTAGTAAAAGAGTGCTTCTTTTGATTAAGTGTTATACGAGGTTTAATATTTCCAGAAAGGAACGACCTACAATTTCTCGCCTTTTATTTGTTAAACCCAGGAATGGTGCCCCCATTATGCACACCTGGTAAAATCTGACTGTATCTAGTGTACAAATTGTGATTTAATTCCTCTTTTACCATCAGTATTAAAGTCCTGTGCTGGCTGAGAATTCATAGTTGGCAGACATAGTTTTTTCGCTGTTAACTAGTACCCCAGTTTCCCGGTAGTGCTGGTGTCGCTCTACAGCGTGAACGGACGTGATCCTTTTTCCATGTAGTTTCTCCAACACACTCACAATGTTGAGTATCTGTCATATAGAGCATCACGTTATAATCAGCAGAGAAAATCACTTGAAAATGCAAGTGATGACCTTACTGAGTAAGAGTAATATCCCTTTGTTTCTAGAAAGGTTGTGTTGAATTTTCTGTCATTGCTGCATGTAAAAGGTTAAGAAAAATGGTGTATATTTTCCCGTCATTGGTCTCATGTCATCGTGACAGATCTGTCCACCTCCGCTGTCAGTTCTTCGGTGTTGTACATACAACTGTAAATATCGAACAGCTATGCATGCTGACACTCTAGCAATTGTTTCAGGTACTTTTATAATCAAAAACGCATATGGCATGTGCTAAAAAAGAATAACTGAATTGAGAAAAAGGAACATAATAAAACGATTGGTCAAATAGACATGATCTCATGAACAGATGTGAAAAATAGTGATTTTTATTTTATTTTACCTTGTTTTTGGTATAAGCAATTATATCTATGGCTGTCATTCCACAGTGTTTTTTCCCATGTTCCTTGTTATCCTTCAGACATTTTTGTAAGAGGGTTGAGGCAAACACAATATCCGCATGATATTGGGGAGGGAGGATGATCAATGTTAACTGTCTGGATTTTGAACCATGGCCCTACTTTTCAAAACCAAACTTCATATACTCACAGAACATAAATAACAAATAATTATGTGTATTTTATTGGTCTGTTTTTGTCTGTTACAAAGTGTGCCCTGGTTTCCTGACTGTAACAACCAAACACAAGGCAAATGTCTTTTATTTTAGCACTTTTTTCAGTACATATCATGTATCTTGCTCTATTTTATTTTATGGCCATGCAGTGATTGACTTCAGCGAATCCCAAGAGTATTGCGGTTAGTTTTGCCTCAGCCCTATGCAATGACCTGTACATTTATAACCAAACCAGAGACTATTCTATGAAGGAGATCATGGATCCAATGGAGGAAGAGGGACTGTTTTTTAGGAATGTTTATTTTCAATTCATGACGACCATGATAGTTGGAGGTGTCTGATTTTTAATCTGTGCTAAAGATATTTTAAATTTAATAAATAATCATTGTAACAAGATGTTCAGTGGTTTCGTTCTTTGCCGTGATGTGTTCTTTTATTCGGATGGTTTAGCGATATTAGTGCTAAAAGTGAATCAGTGCATGTACGTCAGCTCTGGGTCAACTCTCTTGTTGAGTCACCTCATCAATGTGCCATGTAATTATTTCCCATGTTACCCACAGTTCAGCAGTCTAAAATTGACAATAGACGTACAACAATCACTTGGACATCTGCCAGTGATGAGCAATTTCCCCCAAAACCTCTCTGGAAGTTTTACTGAATTGCTGTAACATATCTTGCACTTTCCATAAATAGGGTACTGACTACTTTCTTTTAGAACAAAGGTACAATAGAGTGGGAGAACTATGACGTCAGAACCCGGAAGTGTAATTCGCTGCAGGATCCTTTGAGATTTTCCTATGGGGTTTTATAATGGGGGTTTTCAGTGAAATAAAGCCTGTGGTAAATATAACGTGACGATGATTTGGCGTTTTGCTCTACAATGTAAACTGCACACACTCACAGCCCAAACGTTCTTATCTAGTTACTTATTAAAAACATATGTTTTCAAAAATGAACATAACTGCTTCAAAATCTGTGATTTGGGTATGAATGTGTGTAATTTACATTGTAGAACAAAATGCCAAAGTATCGTCACGTTATGTTTACCACAGGCTTTATTTTACTCATAAATTGAAAAACCCCACAGGAAAATCTCAAAGGAACCCGCGGTGAATTACACTTCCGGATTCTGACGTCATAGTTCCCCCACTCTATTCCCTTGTTCTTTAGACAGCAAACAGTTTTTTTTTTTTTTTAAATAAAATAATTTATATAATACTTTGTGGGGAAATATGTTCATCAGTTAAACCTTTTTATGTATGTTTATATGTGTATTATTTAAAAGTATGTAGCTTTTATTTTTTATACATTTACTTATGTAGATTTAATGAAATTGCTAGAAAATAATTAAACCATACAAAATATTATTTTACTGTATTTAGACATCCAAATTATTGTAATTCTCTTATAAAACATAAAGAAACAAAACTATTCCTATAATATTTAGGTTGACTACCAGAAGAGTAAGCTCTAAGATTAACTTTTGTTAATACATTTTATAATAATAATAACAATAATATTCCCTTAAACCCTTGTTGTTGTGTCCCCTATATAATTATTAATAAATAAAAAAATACATAAATAGATACATTTTTGAGACTGAAGAAAACTTTTAGCCAAAACATCTTACTTTTTCCCCCTTGGTCTTTGACACCTAGTCACTGGGACGGTGTGGCAATTGCTTTAATTAAAATAAAGTTTCGGGGGGGGGGAATATAGAATTTCACAGATCTTGTTTGTCCAGTACGAACCTCCCCTGATCCAAACCCCCAAAAGCCAAATCTCTATCACCAAAGAGCGTGAAAAACCAATCCCGACAACATTTACGCAGTTCCTCTTTTTCTTTCACCTCTCTCTCCATCTGTTTTTCTCTCTTTCCCCTCGTTTTTGTTTACCTTAGCATTCAGTGGCGGTGCTCTCAGCGAGCCGACAGCTCATCTGAGCGTGCTCCGGCCAGCTGTGAGGGGGACACTGGGTAAAGAGTAAACAGCCGCCATGGCCATTCTTTCTGCCCAATGAACCGCCGGAGAGAGGATTTACACCACAAAACACACTTCACAAACTCTGAACACACACACACACCTCCACGGCCCGTGGCCCAAAAAACAGAGGAATAATGGTCCTTTCAGAGCGCAGGGGCTGGGATTGAACCATCTCCTCTCCCGAGGAGAACCGTTATAATGTACACAGTCGTAGAGCAAACAGATGAAGCAGGCGGACAATAATATGGTGCATCTACACTGAAGCTGTGAATAGCCTGCAAATGAACAGGAACAGACCTGGAGGTCAAGGCAAATGGAGGTCAAGGCACAGAAAAAAAGTAGCTGAAAGAATGAATAAACTCATAAAAAAATATAAATTAGAGCCAAACAAAGGATTAACCATTTGAAAGAGGTGAAAGGCTTCAAATTTTACTAAAAACAGAATCAGGTCCACTATATACAGTACGAACTGTATAAAGGAAAACAGAAACCACAGTCCTGAAACACAACGTGTAATTCAAAATATGTATTAACACAGTACCTATTTTCACAGACTTATCTAGTGTGTATAATGAAAAGTCATAGGAAATTACCAGGTAAATTGGAAAAAAGGTGCATTGTATGTCAGACTCAAACCTTCATCTCCTATATGAGCGCCAAAGCTCAAAACATCTCTAGCAAGTGTGCTAAGCACTGTGTCACAGCTCAGAACAGATCACGATTTTATAAAGAAGGTGAACAATAAAAACATGGAAACTGGACAGAGACATTTCAGTATCACTGCTGTCCTCTAACCGACGAGAACGCTTCACCTCCAGAAGGGAAGGATGGTAAAGGATGATCAATGTGCGTGCAGGACTGCCGGTGAATGAGGCTTGATGATTACACTCTCGTATTCTTTTGTCAGGGCCATAAGGTAGCAGGACCTTGCCCCACCACATGCATTAAATCCTATTAAAATCGCCTTCATTATAGCGGAGGCCTGTGTGTAATGGAATGGGGAAAGGCGCCCTCCGTCTCCCCCGAGTCTCGTTCTACTGATGGTGGAGCCCATTCCCACAAACCCATTCTCACTCTCTCAAGGGTGAGTAATAACATTCATGTTGGCGAGGTGTGCAGAGAGAGTGGCCTATGTAGATTTCCACAGCCTTAGGACAACCAGCTAAACACCAGATTTGATTATATTTCAACTCTTTATTGTTTTAAAAATTAAAACCTTCCCTAGATCACATGCTCAGAAAAAAAAGACAACATGAAATCATTGTAACATATGCCCACATTCATATCTTCTACTTTTTTGTTTTACGAGGAAAACTTATTTAATATACAATATAAGTAAATGGGGACCACAGCTGTCAGGCAAGACTTTTAGTAAAAACGGCTTAAATTTCAGGCTTTTCTGCACACAAATTATCATATGACTTCAGAAAGCATGAAATACAGGGCGTGTGTTGTTTGAAGCCTTTTTACTATACTGTTATGTTTTTTTTGTTTGTTTGTTTTTGTAGCATTACAGGCCTTGGTCACCATCCACTTTCATTGTATGGAAAAGAGCAACGTGAACATTTTTCAAAACTTCTTTTGTGTTTTACTGAAAACACTAAGTCATATGGCTTTGGAATGACATGAGGGTGTGTAAAGGAAGACATTTTTGGTTACAGTGTGTGTACTTGCAGTGTACTTACCCAAGAAATTAGTGGGTAGTATAAGGTAACTACTTGGGTTAAGGTTAGGTTTAGGGGTAGGTTCAAGATTAGTACGTAGTTATTGCCCAGTTATTGTAACTGAAACAATAAGTACATGGGGTTACACTTTATTTGAAGGTGTCCTTGTTACAGTGTAATTATACATTTAAGTAATGAGTAATATTAATGAACTACATGTACTTACCATATGGTTATGGTTAGGATTAGGGTATGTCTTAGGGTTACTTGCATGTAATTATGCATAATTGTTATTATAATAGTAAGTACATGTAACGTGTAACAAGGACACCTTAAAATAAAGTGTTACAGTGTATGGTATGTATACGCACAACAGGACTGTAAAATAATGTGCTAACCATTTTTTGTTATCCATTTAATAAATGCCCTCTGTTATTGATGATTAAAAAGTACGTTGTTCTGAAGCGTAATATCTGTGAAATTTCCACAAAATGATATTACGTTGCTTCTTGAAACACTTTCAAAATGCATTTTCAGTTTTATCTCAAACAGATGAACATGAATCTGGCAGCGGTTGGTGTATGCGTCGCGGCCGTCTGGAAATGAAATGTCTGGTGAGTGGTGGTAAAAGGTTAATGCTCATGTTTGAAAATAATGTACCACTTACATGAAACCCTACCCTAATCTCAACCGATAGTGTTAACAAAAGCAAAGGTGAGATAAAAACACATTTGCTGAAACAACCATGCCATTTTAGCCTGCTTCTCAGAGCTGTTTTAATCATGAATAGTGTTTCACGGGACTCATTTACCAGAATGCTTTACATCACAAGTGGAGCATTCTGGTAAATGAAAAATGGCTGGTTATGTTTTGCAAAAGTCAGAATGTGTCAGTTTAGAAATCATGCGCTATGGTACACTGTTTTAAGGTGGTAATATAGTATTGTGCAAGGAACTGTGCAAAAATAAGTCCTTATTAATCAAAAATCTGCCCCCGTAATCATAACTTATTTTGAAATTAAAGGGTTAGTTCACCCAAAAATGAAAATTAGGCTGCGTTTTACTCACCCCCGAGGCATCCTAGGTGTATATGACTTTCTTCTTTCAGACGAATCCAGTCGGAGTTATATTAAAAATTGTCTCTCAGCGGGAGTTGCATTGCTTCAGTCCAAAAGAACTTAAATAAAAATCACCTATCCATAAAAAAAGTGTCTCACACGGCTCCGGGGGATGAACAAAGGCCTCCTGTAGCGAATCGATGCGTTTTTGTAAGAAAAATATCCATATTCAAAACGTAATAATCACTTTAATCTAACTTGCGCTCACTGTTGTAAACGGAAGCAGTTCTGGGCAGATGACGTAGGACGTCGGCGTTGCGCATGCGCCGCTCAGAAGTGACGCAATTTTATTATACGTATCTGTACTTTTACTCAAGTACTTGATTTGTGTACTTCGTCCACCACTGGAAAAAAGAAATCAAGTTGGTGTTTTACTGCCACTATTATTATTAAATTTTATTCAAAAAAAAATATATATATAAAAAAAAAAAGGATAACCTTTCAGGGCAAGAAAAAATGCATTAACATTTACATGAAAGAATTAATGTGCAAAAAAGAAAAATCTGGGGCAAAAAAAGGCATTAAAATTTATATGAAAGAATTAATGTGCAAAAAAGAAAAATCCGGGTAGAAAAAAAAAGGCATTAAAATTTATATGAAAGAATTAATGTGCAAAAAAGAAAAGAAAAAAACAATCTTCACACTTCAGATTTTAAAGCATCTACAGATGGTTAAAAATGTGTTCAAAACAAGTTAAACTCTATTGGCATGCTGTCTAATTACTCTGGAATGTCAAGAAAGATGATTCGCGATTAAGCCTAACCCTCATGTTGTGTTCCTTTTAAAAATTGCTTATAAATTTGATGTTATGCTATATTATTACCAAATATTGGATTCAGTCTTTTTATGAACTTGTTTTCTTTCAATTAGCACGATTTTTATTATTATTATTATT
>NW_015659563.1:573967-582160 GCF_001515625.1 Sinocyclocheilus rhinocerous | reverse complement strand
GCATCCTAGGTGTATATGACTTTCTTCTTTCAGACGAATCCAGTCGGAGTTATATTAAAAATTGTCTCTCAGCGGGAGTTGCATTTCTTCAGTCCAAAAGAACTTAAATAAAAATCGCCCATCCATAAAAAAAAAAAAAGTGTCTCACATGGCTCCGGGGGGTGAACAAAGGCCTTCTGATTAGATTACTTATGGTAAAATCCGTTTTCGCTCAGGTACATCACCAGTGTAAGCTTGACGGTGAATACCTGCACATCACTCTCGTCAACATAGTCCATACCAAAAACAAAATTGACTCCATATAGTAGTTAAAACCCAGGTATTTTGAGCAGTATATATGTATATATATATATATATGTAAAAAAGGATAACCTTTCAGGGCAAGAAAAAATGCATTAACATTTACATGAAAGAATTAATGTGCAAAAAAGAAAAATCTGGGGCAAAAAAAGGCATTAAAATTTATATGAAAGAATTAATGTGCAAAAAAGAAAAATCCGGGTAGAAAAAAAAAGGCATTAAAATTTATATGAAAGAATTAATGTGCAAAAAAGAAAAATCCGGGTAGAAAAAAAAAGGCATTAAAATTTATATGAAAGAATTAATGTGCAAAAAAGAAAAGAAAAAAACAATCTTCACACTTCAGATTTTAAAGCATCTACAGATGGTTAAAAATGTGTTCAAAACAAGTTAAACTCTATTGGCATGCTGTCTAATTACTCTGGAATGTCAAGAAAGATGATTCGCGATTAAGCCTAACCCTCATGTTGTGTTCCTTTTAAAAATTGCTTATAAATTTGATGTTATGCTATATTATTACCAAATATTGGATTCAGTCTTTTTATGAACTTGTTTTCTTTCAATTAGCACGATTTTTATTATTATTATTATTATTTTTGGAACTGATTGATTGTAGGCCTTATTGATCTGAGCTTACACACCTACATTTTTGAGTGAATTTTGCAAAAATGATCCTCAAATAATGTTTTTTTTCACTCTAAGGTGCATAAGCTCAGATCAATGAGGCCTATGACCAATCAGTTCTAAAATGAAATACAAAACATTAAAGAAAACTAGTTGACGAAAAGACTGAATCCAATTGCTGATAATAGCATAACAAGAGCATTTCAAGCAATTTCTAAAAGGCCGGTCATTGTTGACTGGTAACACAAAAAAAAAAAACAGTCTTGCCTTTAAAATACGCAGGTCTTTTTATGAACTTGTTTTCTTTCAATTAGCACGATTTTTATTATTATTATTATTATTTTTGGAACTGATTGATTGTAGGCCTTATTGATCTGAGCTTACACACCTACATTTTTGAGTGAATTTTGCAAAAATGATCCTCAAATAATGTTTTTTTTCACTCTAAGGTGCATAAGCTCAGATCAATGAGGCCTATGACCAATCAGTTCTAAAATGAAATACAAAACATTAAAGAAAACTAGTTGACGAAAAGACTGAATCCAATTGCTGATAATAGCTTAACAAGAGCATTTCAAGCAATTTCTAAAAGGCCGGTCATTGTTGACTGGTAACACAAAAAAAAAACAGTCTTGCCTTTAAAATACGCAGCTATTTCTGAATACATGCCAATGCAGAAAGATGATTTTTTTTTTTTCCCAAATAATGGTGTAGTTATGACATCTATAAGCAGGGGCAAACCAGATCACGCTAAGCAGACAAACCTCAACCTTTTGGTGTGGACGGATAAATTACTCATCCCTAGATATGAGGGTTTTTAGTTAAATCCTATATTTCAGGTCTAACAGTCTCTGTATGACACCAGAGACACCTACTGACCGCTAAAAGCGAGGTAGACGAAGAAAAAAAAGGGCGCCTAGTGCTCAGACAGAGTTCACAGCGGTGTAAGTAATGGCCAATCACTGTGAAAGAGCCTCCTCTCCTTTCAGAATAAAGCGCCGGCGGTCGTCACCTCAAAGTAAACACAAGAAAGCGAGAAAAGTGAAATCGGACAGTCTGACAAATGGAGCAAGTTGGGAAATAAACCCAGTTGAAGTGGCAATCGTTCAGCAGTCTATCCCTGGCTCTCTCCAGGAGAACATCGCCCCGGTGTGGACCACGCTTTCCAATAAGATGGAGCGCGTGTCAGCCGTCACACTCCAGCCTGAGATGAAGGGAGGGGGCCGGGACGGGATGAATGAGCGTGGGGGTATTAGGACACGGAGCACCCAGGGGGAAAACGATTGGACTCGGAAGGACTTGTGCAGCCACTGTGAAACTATCTCGTTTTTATCTTTCGGAAGGACTTCCGAGGTGATCCGAAGAACGTAATTATTTTCAGCTAATAAAAGCAACATATGCTAAGACAATAAAAGTCCTTATTGGACATCTATTCATTAAAACGGGGGGCTGTAAAAAGAGGGGAACTTTTGCATGCAGACGGGATTTAAAACGAATTGGGAAATCAGCTTAAAGCTGGGCGTTCGGCTGCGCTCTGAAATGAGCTGAATAAAACATTAGAGGGGTGTGGGTTTATTGGGCGTACTCGCCGCTCTCAAAGATCTTTGAAGGAGGAAGAAATTGGCAGCTATTTAACCCTGCTCATTCATTTCCACAGAAGGTAATGACTGCGGGTCACTGGAATAAAGAAAGTCGGGGAAAAAAGAGTCCGGTCTGGTTGTGACTGCAGGTCTTTGGGGTTTGATAAAGGAGCTTAAAAGTCTCTCATCCTCTGCACCTGTGTCCACTTCAAAAACCCGCACTCATTCTCGCTCCCTCACTTAAACGCCATTATATTCTTTCCAAAAGAATATGTTAAAGTATGGCTGAAGGCACGATTTGATGATATTTGATAGTGCGGTATCTGAAAGTGGCTTAATAATGGGCCGGTGACTGCAGCACACACACACACACCCACATACTCTCTCTCTCACACACTAAGACACACACACACTGTAAGAAATTAGTTTTATCTATATACCAAAATCTAAGGAGAAAAACTACTGTAAGAAATTAGAAAGCAACATATGCTAAGACAATAAAAGTCCTTATTGGACATCTATTCATTAAAACGGGGGGCTGTAAAAAGAGGGGAACTTTTGCATGCGGACGGGATTTAAAACGAATCGGGAAATCAGCTTAAAGCCGGGCGTTCGGCAGCGCTCTGAAATGAGCTGAATAAAACAGAGGGGTGTGGGTTTATTGGGCGTACTCGCCGCTCTCAAAGATCTTTGAAGGAGGAAGAAATTGGCAGCTATTTAACCCTGCTCATTCATTTCCACAGAAGGTAATGACTGCGGGTCACCGGAATAAAGACAGTCGGGGAAAAAAGAGTCCGGTCTGGTTGTGACTGCAGGTCTTTGGGGTTTGATAAAGGAGCTTAAAAGTCTCTCATCCTCTGCACCTGTGTCCACTTCAAAAACCCGCACTCATTCTCGCTCCCTCACTTAAACGCCATTATATTCTTTCCAAAAGAATATGTTAAAGTATGGCTGAAGGCACGATTTGATGATATTTGATAGTGCGGTATCTGAAAGTGGCTTAATAATGGGCCGGTGACTGCAGCACACACACACACACCAATGTCATATTTCACCCAAAATCTAAGGAGAAAAACTACTGTAAGAAATTAGTTTTATCTATATACCTCCTTTTGTTAGTGAGGAAGTCGGATTTATTTTGATGAATCAGTTCATTGCAATGGACCATTCAAAAATGATTTACCAATTCATCTCTCAATAGATCAATATTGTATTTGTTCATTGTTAATTTTTTATGCTTGTTTAAATGCTGATAATACTGTATAATTCATTAAATTATTTAAAATATATATCTAAACTATATGTATCTTCTATCTTCTACTCTATACACACTTTTTATTTCAGCTACTTGTCTCTTTTTTCAGTTTATCTCTGATAAAAATGAATACAAATGACAAAATTTAACTAAAATTAAAATGAAAACAAAATATAAAAAATGCTGCTTAATATTTTGAAAAGAAAGGTCTAAAGAACAGCATTATTTTTAATCTTTTGTAACATTATAAATGTGTTACTTTTACTTTTGATCCATTTAATGAGCCTTTGCTGAATAATAGTATTTATTCTTCAATCAATCAATCAATCAATCAATCAATCAATCCTGACCCCAAACTTTTAAATGGTAGTGTAGATGTACACTGTATTCTTGTATATGTGTCAATGTATTAAATTAAATTAAATTAAATTAAATTAAATGTAATTTATATAAGACCCTGATGTTATTTTGCCAGATAAATTTTGAACGTTAACCATTCAACTGATTCATTTTTGAGAATCGGTCCACTCTAGATTTAACACGTTTTATTATATTCATGAGAAATTTGCCTCTTACACACAAATAAAAACAAGTACACACTGGCTGTGTTCAGCATAGCAAGCAACCATACTACTCTAAGTGCATATAGTATATACTATTTCTGCTGTGCAATCTATATGCACTTCATTTGCCAAAATAGAGTATTCAACACAGCACACTTTGTGAGCTATTGTATCCCACGATGCATGTTTATTAAACTGCTTCTCTTGACTGATTATTTACTCAGACTGCCAAGAGATATTTAGACACAAATATTTAATTAAAATAACCACATTTACTTCCATTACAACAGGTCACTGTTAAGAGGATTACAATGCTCATAATCACTCTCACTGTGACAACAGTGTAGCAATGTACTGTTTGCAAAGTTTATCTCTGCATAATGCATGGTTCCCATGCTATTTTAAGCAGTCAGAAGCAGTGTTAAGTGTATAGTGCGCAGTAAGCAGCATGCTAGTGCTCCATCCTGCACACTGTAAGGCCCAGCGCTGGAGTTAGTGTGTGATCAGTGCACCTGATTGCTGTGTAATGGAGGTGTTGGGACACTAGCGAGCAGCTCAGAGGCCCAGTCTAGCTAAGCTCAGCTCAGCTAAGTCAAGCCCAGTAGAATACAGGTGGATTAATAAGGCCAAAGACAGGTGCTCTCTCCTCCAGAGCGCACACCTCTCTAATTGGTCTCATAAGACCCCCTGTGCTCAGAGACTGTGCTGCTGTCCTGAAGAATTCTTTCTCACACACACACACACACACACACACACACACACACAGGTGTTAGAGAGACGACTAACACTCACTGTCTCTCATTAGCAGGGTTGAGGAGTGTCTACTTTAATAAAGTCATTATCACACCTGTGACTCCAAACTGAGAGACAGACAACTGAAAAACACACACACACACACACACACACACACCTGAACAAGAGACTCAGAATAGACTTCAAATGAAACTGTTATTGTAATGCATTTGAAACAGACTAACTCATATTATGCACAAGTCTGACACAATGCAGCAATTTGGAAACAGTTCTGCTTTTATTACAGTATTTACACTACATATTATATTTACTACTTTTACTAATTATTTATTAATATATATATATATATATAGGAATTAAATCAAATATATTAAAAGGTCCTCATTCATTAAACACAAGCAGAATTAATGTCTGTATAATTAATTTTAAGACAACTGTGGCATTTATTTATTTGTTTATTGTGTAATAAAACACGTAGTTCACCACAAAAATATTTATTTATTAATTTAGCGAACAACTTGTGTTTCATGAATGTTACTCAAATAAATACAGAAATCAATCAATCAATCAATGCAACAATGGTCTTACAAATTACATACACAGACATGAATTCTGTTTGTGTTTCATGAATGAGGCCCTTATTAATATATATTAAGATATTTTTAGGAAAATGTGTTTTACGCTTTTTTTTGTTTTGTGTTGTTTCCTTGTGATTCATAAATGATTTTGTTGTTTCCTTGGCACTTTTTTTGTGATAGAAATAGAGAGGAAAGAGAGGAAATGTAATCAGGTCACAATTGAGGTCATATTTGAACCCACATTTCTCATATATGCATGATATCTCACTATATCTGGTGCATGTGCAGCAACCACTGGCCCACAGTTCTGACAAAAATGATTGAATTAAAGACGAAACTCTTGTCGTAGTAAAAAAAATATTTAAGGAATATTCCACACCACATCAATACATGAGATTATCAATACATTTTAAGAGTTTTATTGTGCTAAACCACAGCAAAACAATAAATAAATAAATAAATCTAATCATTATGTTTGCCTTTTAGCAAATAAGTTAGGACCACCGGGTCGCCGTCATATACTGCAGTCTTTACAGTTTGTTACAAAAAAAAATAAAAAATTTGGTCAGTTTTCAATTTATTTTTGTAGCAAAATAAAAGATATCCTGCACTTCTGACACTGTTCCTTTCCAAAATATAACCATCAATCTCAAATTCACACCATGCTAAACAAAACTTTCATTAATATGAATTACTTTTTTCAGCTTTTGACTTGAAGGTAACAAACTAGCGCTGCAGCAGAGTGTGGAATAGTGGAGTTAATGAACTGAGCAAACAGATTATTTTCCAATAGCGAGAGAGAATCGTTGACACAATACAGTACAAACCTGCTGCAGAAAGAGACGGTTCAGCGCGATTGTCCCGCCACAATAAGATCATCTCTTCCTGACAATGGTTAGAGTAAATTACAGAGGCCTACTGAGACATATATTATGCGTTTCTGGTATTGCTCGCTGGTTAGATGCACTGTACTGATGATACAATTACACGGAAATTCGAAAATAAAATAAAAGCGAACGATATGTGGGAAGCTATCAAAATAGCATCAAAAACTAAAATAATGAAGGTTCCTGTGCACCAAACAATAACGGTAAATGTCTGCATGATTTCTAGTGAATGGCTCTTTTCTATCAAAAGGAACGTTTTTCTGTGAGTATTTTGATTATTACGCTCTCATCACTTGGCTTTTCCTTGTCTGCTCTCCCGAATCTTTTCTTGTTCCCTGGGTCTGTGGAGGTCGTTGGTGGGACTTGATCTTAAATAAAAAAGTATTGCTGCACCATTAAGCGCGGATAGTAAGAACAAACCGTAGAGTCCAGCACTGAAGTTTCACAGTCAATTCTCAATCCTTTATAAACATGTAACAACTCTAAAATATTATTATATTTTAATTATTATATATGCTTTGTATAATATTTAAATATTTAAAAAAATATATATTATTATTATTATAAGCAAAGGGTGTTCTTCATTAGCCAAGATAAAATCACTGTCATGTACAGCCCTGAGTGGAGTATTGCTTTTATAAAGTATCAAATCCATCCATTTTATAGTGTTTCATCATCATATAATCGTTTTACTATTCAACAATTCAGCAATAACAATGGGTCGATCATAGCCAAAAACTGAAGCAAAGCACAAA
Source organism: Sinocyclocheilus rhinocerous (assembly GCF_001515625.1). NCBI lineage: Eukaryota > Metazoa > Chordata > Actinopteri > Cypriniformes > Cyprinidae > Sinocyclocheilus > Sinocyclocheilus rhinocerous. The sequence goes on along the minus strand of NW_015659563.1, from coordinate 574,865 downwards.
GCTACGAGCGCAAGACGCAGCCCACCTAAATATGCTAGGTAAATCACACCCTTCATGATACTCATGGCGTGATGGACACATGGATCAAAACATAACACGTAAATGAGCCGTACGCTCATTCCTGGCCCTCATTGAGTCACATCAGCAGATCGGCCTTGTGCCAATTATGGACCAGAAATTGCTGGATATTAGAAAGTGGCACATATTTATCAAAACTGGATGTGCGAAGGAGTCCACACTGGTTTATACAGCATAATCAGGGTCGTCTTATATTCGGGCCAATACGGTATATATATATATATATATATATATATATCTACTGGAGCTGGTAGGAATATATTAGCAGTCGACTGACATTACTGGTGGCTAACAGATTCATATTTACATTTATTGATTTGGCAGATACTTTAATTTGAAAAGACACAATTAAACAATTAATTCAAACAAAATATTACTAACATATCAAATTTTTGGGGTACCAGAACAGCATAACAGCTTATGATATATCATTTTCACAATGACATAATTTATTGACTGCAGATGAGATGTGCATGTACTTGTACATTTTCAGATTTAAGTGTATGAGGCATAATATCGCCAGTGGAATAATAGTAATTTAATAATAATAATAATAATAATAATAAAATAAATAGTAAAAATGTACTTGCAAAATATTTAGAAAAATGTTTATTGACTATGAAAATGTTGTAAATAATTTTAAAGTTCAGCAATAAATGAATAACAAAAAATGTTTAATTACTATATATATACAAAATGTACATTGACTAAAGGAATGTAATAAACAAATAAATACATACATACATAATACTTTCAAAATTCACAGTAGTCGCTTAGTCAATGAACTAATGAAAATAATTTACCTTTTTTTTTTTTTTTT
>NW_015659563.1:547486-573305 GCF_001515625.1 Sinocyclocheilus rhinocerous | reverse complement strand
AGTATAACTAGGAGTAATAGTATAGGGACCCCTAGGGCTCTCACACACACACACACACACACACACACACACACACAGACACACACACACACACACATTCACTGTCTCCATCCTTCTCTCTCGCAGACACACTTGCATGTAAAATTGTCAGAGTCTGATAATAATTGACAAACAAGCAGGTCATTCACATTTTTTTTTATAAGCCAATGTTCCTACATTTTCTGGCATTTTCATTTTAGAGTCGTTCATGATTACTGGATTTAAATGTATGTATGTATCAATCAATCAATCAACAGATTTATAGGGACTGCACTCACAAAGAACATTTTTCTCTGATTAAATATTTTAGATCTGAGCATACTTAAAACAATATGTATAGAGCAGTGGTCGCCAACCCGTCGATCGCGAAAAAAATTTAAAATAAGTACAAAAATGCATTATATTTATTTGCTTTGTTTAACGGTAAACAAGGAAATGCTATATTGCGGTCGGTTCATAAGCAGAGTTGCCAAGTCTGTGGTTTTCCCGCGGAATTGGGCTAATTTAACACTGTTGCCACGGGTTGTTGTTCATGTCCGCGGGTTGAAGCGACCCCAATAACGTGATATTTAGTCCCTGGAATGTGAATTTTACTGGAAGATCCCCGCCGAAAAACGTGTATTTTACCCCCAAATGCGATTTTTACAGGGGATCCCCCTCGAAACGCTATTGGACTAGTTTTATTGCGAAAACCTGGCAACCCTGTTTATTAGTGCCACCTGCTGTCAAGTGAGTGCGTCTCATTCAGACCTGCTGTTTTTGTTTCGTGTAGATGTTTTATGTAGCAAATAAATAAATAACACCTAAAGTCAGACCATTCTGTTTTTGTTTTAAATCCTGAAATTAATCTAAATCAAATCAAAAACAACTGCCCGTGCAGATCGTGATTAAAATGCAGTGGTTGCCTCTAATTTCAAATGGCTAGATATTTTTGTTTAAAGCCAGTTTGTTTGTTATAAAGCAAATAGCCAATAAATAAATTTGCTTAAAAATCGGTATCAGAATCCAATTTGCTAGTTAAAAAAGAAAAGAAAATCTGAATTCTGATTCAGCTATTATCGGTGCATCACTAATTAAAATACTAAGTAAAAGGCCTCAAATTTGAAGTACAGTCTGGGATGTCTTTTTCTATCAATACTTCAATAGGTAGATCTTGTCTTTCATAAAGGCCGAGGTCAGGGATCTTGGGCCTAAAAAGGTTGGTGACCACTGGTATAGAGTATACTATAGAATTTATAATGAAAAATAATTTACAAAATATCTAGAATAAAATGATACTGACTATAAAAATGTTATAATTATTTTAAAGCTAAGTAAAAAAAAAATACAATAATACATTCACAAAATGTCTAGAAAATTTACATTTTACATATACAAATAAATTACAGCTCAGTGTAAAATTTATAATGAAAAAGTATTTACAAAATATCTAGATTGAAAAGATATTAACTATGAAATGTTATAAATAATTATTTTAAAGCTCATTAAAAAATCAGTACTTTACCTTCACAGTAGTCACTTAGTCAATGAACTAATAGAATGTGTATACAAATTAGAATAACTACACTTATACTTGTGCTTCTGAAGACTTTTGATAGTAAACCCACAGATGAATGTAAATCGGTACAGTATCTGAGTATCTGATGTTACTGTACATGCATAAGTTATACATTTGAATATCACAGGCAGAATTGAATAATTATTAAACTATTTTTTGTTACATTTAAAGTGAAAAAATACTAGTATTTTAAAATAAAGTAAAATAAATAAATAGTTATCACACATTTGCACCACTTGTTAAGAATGAAAAAGCTTTGCAAATTGAAGCATTTATAAATTAGGCCAATTAGAGTATTAACATTCAATACATCAATTTCATTCATTCAATATCATATCCCATGGCTCTAAGTGCAGTGTGTGTGTTGAGAGGTTCTGTGAACTGCTCCTAATGATTGAGATTAGTCTATTACAGCTGTGACCTTTCTCTGCCTGTAGACCCTCTAATAGCAAAGAGGGCCTCACCCTAAAACAGACATTAAGAGCAGAAGACGAAATGTATTCTTTCATTAAAAACATTTTGCATTATTAATTCTGCTTAATATATTCACCATGCAACCTTTGCCATCTCTGCCGTCTTTGTGTCGTGGGACAAGAAGAGATAAGAGAATGACGAAATATAATTGGACGAATGACAGAAATGGAGGAATTACATGTCAGAGGAGGAGTGTAAGGTAGAGAAATGTGCAAGAGTGAGTGAAGAATGAAATAAATTGATAGATATATAGATAGACAGACAGACAGACAGATAGATAGATAGATAGATAGATAAATAGATAGATAAATTAGCTGAATAATTATCATGTCCATAAACCATGGCATTTATTTCAGTTCCCCAGAATATTTCTACAGAAACACGTGTCTGAAATCACTCTTTCCTTGTCTTCTTTCATATTAAAGGGGTCATATGATGCTTTTTTAAAGATCATTATTTTGTGTATTTGGTGTAACAGAATATGTTGACATGCTTTAATGTTCAAAAAACACATTATTTTTCAAATACTGTACATTATTGTAGGTCCTCTATGCCCCGCCTCTCTCAAACGCTTCGTTTTCTACAAAGCCCCCTCCTTTGACAAGCGCAGTCCGCTCTGATTGGCCAGCTGACCCAGTGCACTGTGATTGGCCGAACACCGCAAGCACGCGTCGGAAATGTAACGCCCCTTACCATAATAGCAAGCTTCATCTTTCAAAATAAATGTAAAGACAGAGCAATGTCTTTACTCTGGGGAACAGAGTCGCGTGACAGACACAGTGAGGAAGCTGGTATGTGTTTGCAGTACACAAGCCACGGTTAAGACAGCTGACTCCACTGTGATGCGACCCTGTCTCTCTCTCTCTCTCTCTCACACACACACACGATGCGCAAAACTCCGCATTTGAACAGTCAAAAGCAAATACTTAAACTCATTTGAACTGTCAATAGCAAATACTTAAACTAATTACAAAACAGAAGCGCCGGATTGTCATAGCAAAGTCGGAATTTACCCTTTTTTTCCCTTTTTTTTAGAAATAGCCTTTGTGCACAGCCAGCCTTGTACTCTTCTAGGTTAAAAAAAAACTGTCGTCCATAAAATGCGTTGCACAAATTCGAACATCTGGGTTGTGCTGTTCTGTTGTAAATAAATCTTAACCAATGATTCCTAATTGCATCTACTTCTGGAAGGCCAAATAAAGTGCTTTTGCTTTCGTCTAGAAACACACAGCGTCTCCCTGATATGCTGCTTCAACACTAACTGCGGTTACTGACACCATGCCTTCTTTCTTTGCGTGCACATTTGCGGCGGGATTATGCAAATATTTCCACATAGTGGGGTAGATATGTGGGGGCGTGTTAGAATGAGCCGTTTTAGGGGGGCGTGGCAGAGTCTTAACTTTGATAAAGAATATCTCTTTGGTTTTGAGACTTTAGTCTTTGCAACTTCAGGGATCTTATCTATGCACAATCAGCTTGTAACACTCCAAAGAGAAAGGAAAACTTGAAATCGCATCATATGACCCCTTATCATATGGGGGTCATTATCTTTCAGGAGTGCAACAGAACCTTGCAGGAGCAGGATATAATGTTTCAGGAGTGGGATAGAAACTTGTGGTGGCAGAACAGAATCTTGCAGGAGTGGGACAGAATCTTGTTGGAGCAGGACATAATCTTTCAGGAGTGCGACAGAACCTTGCTGGAGCAGGACATAATCTTTCAGGAGTGCGACAGAACCTTGCAGGAGCAGGACATAATCTTTCAGGAGTGCGACAGAACCTTGCAGGAGCAGGACATAATCTTTCAGGAGTGGGACAGAATCTCGTCGGAGCAAGACATAATCTTTCAGGAGTGGGATAAAATCTTGCAGGAATGGGACAGAATATTGTAGGAGCAGGACATAATCTTTCAGGAGTGGGATAGAATCTTGCAGGAGCAGAACAGAATCTTGCTAGAGTGGGACAGAATCTTGCAGGAGCAGTACATAATCTTTCAGGAGTGGAACAGAATCTTGCAGGAGCAGAACAAAATCTTGCAGGAGCAGGACAAAATCTTTCAGGAGTGGGATAGAATCTTGCAGGAGTGGGGTTTGCATGAGTGGGGTAGAACCTTGTGGGAAAGGGAAATAATCTTGCAGGAATGGGGCAAAATCTGGCAAGAGTGGGACAGAATCTTGCGTGAGCACATTCTAAAACAATCCATCCCATGCAGACATTTACATGGAATGGTTCGAGACCTTTACATGGAACGGCACCAGCACCCTGTCGGTGGAAAAGGGCATGATTTTCCACCATCAGATGTTGGAATATCCCATACTTTGAACTGAATGCATGTCTACTTACTAGAATGCCGTTTAGGACCTAAAAGGTGCTGGGTGTGAATGTCCAAGTCCAGACTATATCTCTTCAAGCTCAAAATCGGAGTACGATATTTAGGGACCCAAAGACACTTTTGGTTTTGTTCCATAACACATGCACATATTGAGTTACTGGCACCTGTGTACTTGGTAGACGTGATTGTATGATGAGGACAAAATAAATAGTATTTAAGTCCTCATGTCTCTTTAGAGAGGACTGCAAAAAGCCCATTACTGATATTCTTAACCCTGCTCTGTCCTTCCCCTCAGGCTCTGTCTGACTTCCTCTCGCTTTTCTTTTCTCCTCATCCCTCCATTCAGTTGTCCTTTTGTCTTCATTTAGTCAAGTCAACCTTGTTCTGACCTCACCAAACAAGGGACAAAACCCTGGTCGCAAAGCCCAGGTAACTTCCTGCCAAATTAGCATGCCATTCTTAGAATCAGACAGGCAACCAACCTGAATGAAGGGGATTTTTTTTTTTTTTTGCTGTTTGTTGGGTATTGATTCTTGAAAACTGGGACAAAACTGTCGATTGAGGGTCTATAACTGTAATAAGTATATTTTGCATATCACACTAAATGTAGAAGCCATTTGCAGCACGCTGTCTAAAAATCCAAAACAGACTTGAAATGGTTAACAAATATTTTCTATATATATATTTATATTCGGGACATTCTGCCCTATGTCTCAATATTTGGAATAGTGATTTTGGTGGATTTCAGTTTATAAGTCATTAGTATATAAAACAGGAAGGGGTGGTGGGGATTTTACAGTACACTGCAGGGATGCTCTCTCTCAGCTAAACAAACTCATTAAAGGTATCTTGGTAGGAGTCTGGGGCTGCTGTCTCCTGCTGCCCCTTCCCTCCAATTAAGGCAGTAATCACTGTCAATGCACTGACTTTACCTTCAAATTACACCCTCACCTCTGCTTCTTGCGCTCTATCACGCGTGCATGTGACCGTCATGTGAAAATAAACACACCTCCGCATAATTGAGCTGAAATATTGTGTGTCAACCTGTGCAAAGGGGGACTGAAAGCTCACAGTTCTCGTCTCTCTTTGAAAGCTGTGAAAAGCTGCTGTTCCCTGCATCAGTGGAACTCCGAACAGTGTGAAAGATGTGTTGAGGAATACATTGTCAGGCAAATTCACTAAACAGTTCCAAAAAAAAAAAAAAGGTATTTCACCGCAAAAACCTGTTTCTTATTCTATAAGCTTCCACAATACAGTTTAACCAGTAGCTAAATGCACAAGAATAGCACTGCGCTGTATTTAAATTAAATCACTGTCATTCTTTTCAGCGCAAACATGCCTCCATTCTATGTAAATTTGGTTCATTATACACTGTGCCCGAGCCACAAAACTCAGCACTATTTGCCAGCTGCAATTAATGTTGCGCCATTACCGCCCACAGAAAGCAGGCGGCAATTGGAATTTAATTTAAAAGAGATGTTTGCGTACAGTTTCTACTGATCATGACAGCAGTTATTCATCAAATGACGGAGAAGAGCATTATATATGGCATATATTCAGACACAAGGTGTAGTCAAGCAGTCTTTCAGTATTTTAAAGAGCCAAATCAAGTGTCTGGATTGCAGTGGTGTAGCAGTACAGTCACAGTATCCTGCTCACGGTTCTTGGGATAGAAGTGCTCAAATTGGAAAATATTACATTGAATGTTACTAAATAAATAAATAAATAAAGTGGAACTGGAAGGAGTTAAAACTGGCCCACTTCAATGAAACCAAGTAATAAAATGTCTGTTATTTAACATTCATAATATTTGCTTGTTTTTCCTTTGACATGAAAGATTAAACAAAAAAAAAAAAAAAAAAGTCACATTTCTGACATATTGAGTTGTGGTGATTAAATGAGAAATATAGATTCGAATTTGACCTGCAACATGTCCATTTCACTTCTCTCTCCAACCTTTCACTTTCTAGGGTCTGTATCTAATCAGAGTGAAAAAGTCAGAAATGGCTATAGCTAAATAATGTCCACTTGTCCAATAAAGACCATTTCAAGTCTACATTAAATAAAATTTCACTCTATTTGATTTGTAAATGCATGTTATAGATTTTATTGTAAACAATTCATACATTTATATGTTTCAATTTTGCAAGCTTGCATTCATTTTTGATAATTTCAAAATCCAATTAACAACCAATTCCTCACCATACATATTTTCCTTTTCGATAATCAAAAATACTCTGATCTACGTAACAACATGGAAGAAAAGATCTGTTGCTACTTTTCTTTTTCATCATGACTATAACTCTTCTGAAACATTAACAGTAGTGGTCATTGCTAGGAGCGCTAAAGTCATGGGTTTGATTCCCAAGATTGTATACCAGCAAAAAAGTATACTTTGTTTTTAGTATGCAGTTTAAGTTGGATAAAAGCATGTACAAAATGAATGTTTAGAAAAGCAGCACGTAGTCTAACATACTGCTCCTAAAAGCAACAAACTATAGAAAAATGTGTATGTACACACACTTAGATCTTTACATAATCTCCCCATGCTGGAAGGAGGTCGACCCAACTGCAGCTGAAAACACCATATATTTTAAAAGTCAAGGTAACGGCGTGGGTCCCGAAGCCCGAGAGAGCCCGCTGTTTACCACAATGTTTAATGGATGACCCGTCTGGAGGAGCAGTGGAGGGAATAGAGACACACCCATGAACACAAATAATGACAGTGCAGCCGTGTGAGGGGGACATTAATTACACCCCTATTCTTTTCATTTGTTTACAGTGTCTTGATAGATTAACAGAGATGGTTTTCTGGAAATACAGGGGTACATTTAATGGAAGTGAGTCCTGGTCCCAACATACCTGCCTAGAAGTTTCTAGTGATCCTAAAGCCCTTGAATATCTTTGTTCAGGTGTGTATAATTGGGGTTCAAACTAAACTTTACAGGACAGTGACCCTCCAGTATCAGGATTGTATACCCCTGGTTAAGATCCATGACTCTGAGACTAGATGTACCATGGTTAAGATAGAAATAACCCAGACTTTCCATTTCAAATTAATTTAAGTATGATTTCTTGATGGCAATAGTATGATTTGTTGCATGTGATTTCATGTGTGATTCACTCTTTCACCAAATGTGGTCAGTTGAATCCGGATTCACACCAAAAAATATATTGTGAATGCTATGTAAATATGTTTAAAGTGATTTCATGTGCAATTCACGCTGTCACCAAATGTGGTCTATTGAATCCGGATTCACACCAAAATGTTTAGTGTGAATGCGATATAAATATGTATTTTATGTGATTTCATGTGTGATAGCAGGGCTCCATTATGGTCCTAAGAGCTTTTCCACTTTTACAATACAATACAATACAGTGAGTATAGAAAAGGATCACTGCCCTTTAAAATATTCACATTTTGTTGCTTTGCAGCCTATTTCTAGGAGGGGGTGATCCTTTTTCCAACTCAGTGATTCTGTTTTTTTATTTTTTCTGACATGTTGGGTGTTATATCTTTCACTTGGATGTTATAAGTTGCACTGATTAAATCCAGCTGGATAAAACAAAAACTGTGTCCGTCTTCTTTTCAGGCTACAAAGCAACAAAATGTGCATTTTTTAAAGGATTCTTTTTTTATACCCACTGTATATTCTATTAAATCCAGATTCACACCAAAATGTCTAGTGTATATGCGATATAAATTTGTTTCAAGTGAATTCAAGTGCAATTTACTCTTTCACTAAATGTAGTCAATTAATTCCGGATTCACACCAAAATAGCTAGTGTGAATGCTATATAAATGTGTTTCATGTGCGATTCACACTTTCACCAAACATGGTCTATTGAATCCGGATTCACACCAAATTGTCTAGTGTGAATGCGATATAAATATTTTTATGTGATTTCATGTGTGATAGCAGGGCCTCATCACGGCCCCCTTGGCCATCCCTAGTGTCAAAACTTTATACTGCATTAAGCACCAAGGGAAAATTTTGGAAACACATATTTTGCTAGGATAAGCTTAGATGACTAAAAATAGTGGTCTACAGTGGCCAGGTGTTCTGCTTGTGGCGTATGATCTGAGGGGCCAGGGGGCCCTACTGGTCAGGTTACACTTCATGCAGCAAGGTAACTGGTGTTTAGCTTTATTTTGTGGTCTCGAGCAACATGTCCTGAAGTTTTGGAGGCCCCAGATCACTGGCTTGGTCCATAATGCAGCTCACATTGTGCCTCACAGTAGATAGACTTTGAGAGTTAGTAATAACTAGTTTGTAAAATAGTAGTTTTCCCCAAACAGAGTGTGTTCCAGGCATCAGCTAACATGTGTGTTAGCGGGGATAATGAGGTGTGACAGAGCATGCAGAGAGACTAATGGCCTGTGAAGTCGTTAGAGCCCTTTCACACACACAAACACACCGTTTCAAGTGTTTTTTGGAGAAGGCTCGGGAATTGAGTGCTGTGTGCGACGTAAGCAGAGGGACGATCTAAACAGTGTTCCCACATCACACATCTCACGTTTGAGTGACTCAAATTTTCAGGACATAGACTCCCTTCGCACAATGACACTGACTTTTAGCAAAGCAGTAGATCTTTCTCATTCCCCAGCGTCTCAGTCAGTCCATCTGTCACTGAACTGTGACTGATCTGGCGGAGGGAACAGGGTCAGGCTGAAAAATGACCCAACACCACGCCATCCATCCATCAGGACTGAATCATGGGGACGGGGAGAGAAAGACAGGCAGAAATGGAGAGACGGTCAAGGCCTGGATGAACTAGACTAGGCTCATCTGCTCAATCTTTACCAAAAAGGCCCACACATCTTAACAAGAGCTGTCAATCGATTCAAAATTTGAATTAAATTTGATATGCATTTATTAATCATATATATCAATATTTACTTAGAAAAGACACCAAATAAAAACAGACCAAAGACATTAGCCTAAATTATTTTGGCAGACATGGAAACTATTAAATAGACATAAAGTGTGTCTTTAGAAGTCAAAATATTGTTGTTTTTCCGTATCAAAGAAAATACAGCAATTCTATTATTGTCATACTGTCCAGAGAAATCAATTTTACAAACAGGTTGTCAATGTGTCCGAGAGGCCCTTCACAAGGACATGTTTGTGTACTCCATTGGTGTTATTTTTTAACTAATTAAACAATTTTTAAGCAAATAAAAACTGTATATTAGTAATACATATGCACATTCAAAAGTAAACAAACAGGCGATGCCTCTATCAAAAATGTGTGAGGTGGCACCGTAGCTGCCATATATTGAGTTTTATGATTTCTCCTATTCATTCATTTGGGCCATATTTCTAGGGATATGAGTAATATTTCACATTTTATTAAAAAAAACTAAAGTTAAAGATAAAAATAAAACAATTTTTAAATAAATAAATAATTCTGCTTGAATTCTGACTACTTTTGAGGGCATTGACAAAACATCTACTATATTATAAAATAAATCTGTAATATACATATTTGTTTGCAATAATAATAATAATACAAATACTTGAATAAATAATGCTAGAACTATGACTACTTTTGCATGGTTGTTGATCTGTGATTTTTTTTCCAACTAATAAACTATTTTTAATTTAAAAAAAAATATATAATAATAATAATACATAATATGAAAGTGTAGCCACCATAGATCAAGTTTTATGGTTTCTCCTATTCATTTTTATATGCGTGGATCTTCTCCTCCACTTATATTATCTTTGGTGATGTCAAAAGTATCAAACAGGGAAAAATATTCAAACACTTTTTAAGAGCTTAAAAAAATGTGTGATATACATATTTGCTTGCATAAATAAATACATTCTGACTACTTTTGCATGGCTTTTAATCAAGAAGATCTTTGCAATCAGAAGGTGTAGAACTATCAAATCTTGACCCCTTGATCACTTACCTCAAGTATAACTACATTTTTACTCATTTATTAACATGTAAAACTCGTTCTGCATTGTTTGTGTTACCATAATAATGTGCTTTTACTTTTCTAAGCAAATAGACATACTTTAAAGGAGGGAACTGAGCCATACCCGCAGACCAGAATAGCAAAGACAATGTTTTAAGTTGGGTATATGCAAACATCCCTCTAGAAACTACCTAGAACACCCTACTGCATAGCAACACCCTATAGCAGCCATTCACTTCATCTTAGCATAGTTAAAACAACAAGCTCCACTCACATTTTCTTCAGACAACTAACAAAAATATATTTTTATTGTGGTACAGAGCATTGTCTTTGTCGTTCTTTATTGTTATCTTTATCTGGAATATTCCATTAATAAAAATACAATTTTGTGAAATCTTCAACCACAGATCAGGCCATTTTTTTTCACCCACAAACCCCATGAACAAACGCAGTCATGCTAAGAATGGCCTATCAGATAAACGTTTCCTCCAACCCCGCAGATCTTTCATGTAAATTCTCCTCTAGCGGAGTGTTAAAAGCGAAAGCGCTCTTGATTAGACAGTGGAAATGTAAGTGAAGGGTTGTGATTCACTGATCAGACGCCAAGTGTGTTATCACGTTAGCCGAGCCTGTAAAACCCGGATAATGAAATGTCAGAGGAACAGGAGATGAGAGGCCAGACGATTGTTGCTTCACGAGCCACCCACCTTCTCCAGATGAATTATGACATATTACACACATTATCTGCAATTAAAAAGCCTTGGATTGGGCAGGACAGCTTCTATCGCCGCCTCCATCTCTCTTTCTGCTCGTTTAGTCTTGAGTGTCTGATGGCGGGAGAGTAATTTGATTAACCTTTGTGCTGATGAATCTAACATAGTCTGTCTTTTTCTAATAAGGAATTAAACTCGTATCCACTCACACACAGAGGTCAACAGGAATGGTTTAAACAGAGAATAGAAATGTAACATACTGTATATTGGGATTGTTCAGAACACCATACATCTATTTTTGCAGTGTGCATACTGTGTTCAGCAGGGGTCTCCAGCCTTAACAATTAGATACAGTATATGTATGTATGTATATAGGCATATACATAAAACTGTTCAGAGGTTTGGAGTTGGTAAGATTTGCAATGCTTTCGAAAGACGTCTCTTTTGCTTACCAAGTCTGCATTTATTAGATTAATAATAGAGCAAAAACAATAATATTGTGAAATACTATTCCAATTTAAAATAGCTGTTTTCTATGTGAATATATTGTAAAATGTGATTTATTCCTGTGATCAAAGCTGAATTTTCAGCATCATTACTCCAGTCTTCAGTGTCACATGATCTTCAGAAATCATTCTAATATGCTGATTTGCTGCTCAAGAAACATGTCTGATTATTATCAACGTTGAAAACAGTTGAGCTGCTTAAAGTTTGGGGTAAGATAAATAAAATAAACAAATAAATAAATAAATAAATAATTGATCAAAAATGACAGTAAAAACATTTGTAATGTTATAAAAGATTTATATTTCATATAAATGTTGTTAGTAATAAATCTTTTGATATATATATATATATATATATATATATTCCCTTTGAGGTAAATTTACCCTTTTCCCTTATTTGTTTTATATTTTGTTTTATATTTTCAACAGAAGTATGCATTTCATAACAACTTACTTATAAATATATAATCTCTTGAATACTGCATTCTACTACTATTACTACTATTTATTTATGTATTTATTTATTATACTATGATAGTTTGCACTGTAAGCTTTATGCTATACTGAAAAACGGTGTAGGATATCCTATTTTCACTCAGAAACTGCTAGTAAATTTCACAAATCATTACAAAGAAATGGCAAGAAACATTTAATTAAATGTAAAATTTCATTTTTACATTTTCCAAGACTGAAATAGCATTTTCTTGTAAAAAGTATTCCAATAATCGTTGTTTTTATTTACAACTAAGAACAATCATTCTAAACACTGCTATGCTCTGTATTACACATTTATACTGCATTTTGCATGTCATAATAATACAAATGTATTTTTACGTTGTCTGAAGAACATGAGTGCTGTAAAATGCACAAACATGACGTTAGAGGTGTTGTTGTAAGTTGCTTACACGACAAAAGAGTTTATGCATCTATGAACTGCGTTTTGCATTTGCAATGCAAATTTGGTTACAATATGAATTGCTGAATCACCTTTTACAAGTTCACGATACAGCCACATGCAGAACTAAATGGCAACAGGCAGCTTCACGAGCATTTAGTCTGAAAATGTAAATGAAAGCCTCTGTGAAGCTGTACTGGGAACGAGGCTGGCCTGCAGTGAGTCTAAAAGCCTGGCCCAGTGCTTTTAACTAGTTTAATTGCCCCGCTCAGAGCTGCTGCCAAGACCAAACGTCACTGCCGTCCAGCAGTCAAGATATCACACGATACCATTCAACATAAACATACAGCACACACACACACAGATGTGTTTCTGTGTGTTTTAGCCAGCAGGCAGAGCCGGTTCTCAGATTAAGCTGTCAACTGGAGATAAAGCAATTGCGCATCTATCAGCCATATTTCACACACAACACTGTGTGCGCGTGTGTGTACACATGCACACACAGATTCACAGCTGGGTCTCGAAACACATCCTCAACAGTTATCGTCTTTGCTAACACTGTGTCAGGCTGCGTGTCAACACACAAAACACACACAGACCCTGGGCAGAAAGTGATGGTGAAGTAGTCACAGCGAGAGGTGGATAAAGAGCAGCCACCTCCCTCAGGGCCTTCAACACCCTCATACACACTGGAAAACAGTGACAGCACATCTGGATCTGTCTGTACGGTGTCTCTTTCTGCTCCCCTTAACACCTGACATTAACATGGGTATGTTTAGTGAGCACCAATCCAGAAAAATACAGTTTACGCTTTAGCTGTTTCATACAAGGTGAAAATTTTTTTGACTTTAATGAATGAATGCTTAAAGACTTTAAAACTGAATCCGTGTATCATTCGATCATTCCTTTTTTTGATTTAATATTGAAAGTAGAAAAATGAGAAAACGGCTCCTTTTTCGTTTTTTTGTTTTTTTTCCAAAAAACTAAAAACGAGAATTCAGCGTAAATTTTCGTTTTTCGTTCATGAGTGGAAAAATGAATAAACAGCTTGAATATTCGATTTCTATGGGCGGGAAGGAATTAAACGCCCCTTTCTGCTGATTGGTCAACCGAAGTTCAAAGTTTTTTTCCAAAAAACGAAAAACGAGAATTCAGCTTAAATTTTCGTTTTTCGTTCATGGGTGGAAAAATGAATAAACAGCTTGAATATTCGATTTCTACATGTGGGCGGGAATTAAACGCCCCTTTCTGCTGATTGGTCAGCCGAAGATCAAACCGTGGCATCATCAGGGCTGCGTTCAGCCCCGACGAAAACGGTGCAAAACGTTTTTTAAACGGAAACGGTGGTGCGGTGAACACTGTTCTGATGACGCAAGAGTTGCAACTATGGCAGCTGAGAAGGCCATTCTTTGTGTTCTTTTTGAAGAATTTTCGGAGCCTGATGAAATCGGTATAAATACGTGTTTAATACTGCAAAATACGCTCGATGGTACAGTCACTGCCCTTGCCGTCCAGAATAAAAGAGAACATCCCAATCAAATGAAGGGATTTGTGCATCTTCGGAACATTACATTTACATTAAAATTCCTGAAAAATGTGAACTCCTGCAGATATGATGCAACACTATTTGCATGATGTTGTTTTGTGTTTGATGAGAAATAAAACCAAAAGCTGAAGACTGATTGGGCTGACATGTTTGACACACCCACCAAACAAGAGAAAACGCATCTCAAACCCCGTTGCACACCGTTGCAAGGAAACATGTCTAGACAGACTCGTCTAGGCATGACATTTTGTAGTTATTTTGAACGTAACGTTACACAATTAAAAATATAAATTTTTTTAGTATTAAATTATTTCCCCTCGATGCAGAAAAAAAATCCAAGTGAACGTCAATCAGTACTCAATATTAATTTCAACTGCTTTAAATATGACTGCTGCTTATTTCCTGTGCACTTCAATACTGGTCTGCGCTTGACTGTAGTCGCGTCTGTCTGCTTATTGAGTTTATTTAACCCATCGCAATTTATTGGAACTGTGTGAACTAGAGTGAATATTCACCTTAATGTTGTTCTAAAGGCTTATTACTTAATAACACAAAAAAGTCCTGCTCGCACTTGCCAATTTAATGGCAGAGAATGGTGACTTTAGGTTTTGTTTGTTGTTTTGAAGCGGATGCATATCTGTCGTAAAATAATCCTATGCATCTCGTGGCGTATATTCCAAGCATTCTGAAGGTATACTGAGGGTTTGGTGAGAAACAATGGCAAGTTATTATATTTTATGAAAATATTGCGTTGCAGTGCGAGTGCGCAGCAGCTCACGCCGCGCACAACGAAAATTTAAGCTGAATTTTCGTTTTTATAAATTTAGAAAAAAACAAAAAAACGAAAAAGGAGCCGTTTTCTCATTTTTCTACTTTCAATATTAAATCAAAAAACGAATGATCGAATGATACAAGGATTAAACTGCATTCACAACATTGATTTATGAGTGAATGAGAATATTCAGTGAAAGATAATTTAGGGCGGAGCTTAATTTTATTGTTCAGGACTTGAGGATCACAAAAATTATGCTATGATATTATTGGTTGATATTTCCCCTGACCACACAGCTGTGGTTAGAAAGCAGAAAAAGGCAATGGAATGGTTACATTTTGATGAGCGATTCTGTTTTTTCTTTCTTTCTTTGAAATAATGGTTCTTTCAAGTCATGTCGGAAAGATCGTATTTACATGTTAAAAGCACATTAATGGCATGACAAGTTGTAATGTAATTGTGACTGAAAAAACTCTGAACTTTTCTAAGTTGGGGGCTTGTCAGTGAGAAAATATGTTGAATGCAATGGACGCAGCATCTGTATTAATGGTAAATTAGTTGAAATTCATGAAATTATATACATTTTCTTCATTTCTAAATTGCATGTACAAAATACCATAGTATTTTAAAATTACAATACACAACGATTTAATTCACAGAACATTCATGAATTAAATTAAAACATTAAAAAGCACAGCGGATACGCATTCTTTATTCATCATTTGATAAAAGTAGAGTTAAAACACCTTACGGAATTTAATTGCCATCTTGCTCTGATCAAAGTGACTTGAAAGCACCTGATTAAGACTTCCCAAAATACGACTTTCCAAAGAGGACTTGATGAATAACTCATAAATAGTGCACAATGACAACAGGAACATTTATTAATAAACTACACAATTTCATTTCATGCTGTCCTCAACATTTCTCCTTTTCTCAGCAGTGTGTATTACTGTCTTTCATACACAGTTGATCTCTAATTACTTGAGTTGCTGTTATGGTGGTATTATCTTAAGAGTCCACAGGTGAGTGTACTTAGAAAACTGACCTAATGAGATTAACGCACACACACAACCGCGTTAATCTGATTGTGCAGTACTGTTGATGAACAGGATGGAGGGATTTTGAAGGGTGGTGTGCTGATGAAGTTGAGTGCCAAATGAAGGTCAAAAAACAAACATATTTGAACAGGATGCCGATAGTGATGAAGGTGATGATTACTACTGAAAAGCTTTTGGGAAAAAAAACCAAAACAACACAAAAAAATTAAAAAATATATATATATATATATCTCAAACCAACACAATACACACACAACCAAAACAAAACACCAAACAAACTAAACAAACACAACACAAAAACAAACAAAAAACAAAACAAAACTCCAAACTAAACACAACACACACAAAACAAAATACCAAACAAACCAAAGGAACACAACACACACACAAAAAACTACAAACTAAACACAACACACACAAAACAAAATACCAAACAAACCAAAACACAACACTAAAACAAACAAAAAACAAAACTCCAAACTAAACAACACAACACAACACAACACACACAAAACAAAACACCAAACAAACCAAACCAACACAACACACAAACAAAACAACACCAAACAAACCAAAAACAACACACAAATAAACCAAATCACCAAACAAACAAAAACAACATAAACAAATTAATCAAAACACCAAACAAACCAAAAACAACACACAAACAAACCAAAATACCAAACAAACCAAAAACAACTCAAACCAAAACACCAAACAAACAAAAACAACAGAAACAAATCAATCAAAACACCAAACAAACAAAAACAACAGAAACAAATAAATCAAAACACCAAACAAACCAAAAACAACACACAAACAAAACACCAAATAAACCAAAACAACACACAAACAAACCAAAACACCAAACAAACCAAAAACAACACGCAAACAAACCAAAAACAACACGCAAACAAACCAAAACACCAAACAAACCAAAAACAAAACGCAAACAAACCAAAAACACACAAACAAACCAAAACACCAAACAAACCAAAAACAACACACAAACAGACCAAAACACCAAGCAAACCAAAAACACACAAACAAACAAAAACAACACGCAAACAAACAAAAACAACACACACAAAAACAACACGCAAACAAACCAAAACAACACACAAACCAAAAACACACAAACAAACCAAAACACCAAACAAACCAAAAACACACAAACCAAAACACCAAACAAACCAAAAACAACACGCAAACAAACCAAAACACCAAACAAACCAAAAACAACACACAAACAAACAAACCAAAACACCAAACAAAAACAACACACAAAGAAACAAAAACACCACAACACAAAAACAAACAAAACACCAAACTAAACAACACAACACCCACAAAACAAAACACCAAACAAACCAAAACAACACACACACAAAAAATAAAACACCAAACAAAACAACACAACACACACACAAAACACAACAAAGCAAAACAATTCACCTATGATGCTCGTCTTTGGACTGTGGTAGAAATTAAATATATATATTTTTTGTGTATGCCATTTCCAATCAAGCTGCAATTACACAATTATACATAGTATTAAAATGTTATTTTGTTTTGCTGTTTTGGATGATAGCTTTTTGTGAGTAATGAACTTAAATTTAAATCATAATTCAATTAAAAATGTCCCCATTCCACTGCATTGTATCATGGTGGAATGTCATTGTTTCCAGACTGGACATATGTATTTACCCAAAAACTACACTATTATCACTTTCCAAACAGCTTCTGTATTTTTATGCTGAAGTTCACACTCATAATGAAACAGCGGGGAGTAAATTAATACTACACAACAAAATGCAACTGTATGCATGACTTTTTAATGCATATATGAAAAGGCTAAGAATGGGCGCTTCAGAAAACAAACACTGAATTCCCTAAATTCAACGGTTGATGTTTAGCTGGTTCATCCCATCCATACGCATGATTACCTGTTGTGTAGAGCACTAGACTGGCAGCTATAAACCTTATTAGTGTGATCTGAGAGTGCATGGACTCTTCTACACTCCAAACACACATACAGGATGAGTGATTGGGGCCGTTTTAACAAGTCAAGTTTAACAAATGAGCTAATATCAGTTTTCAAAGCACGGTACACATCCAATCAGTCAAATGGCCCCGGCCGATTGCGTGGGGATTTTAAGTGTGTACCTGTTTGAAACAATCTTCCGTTCCTGCATGTCATCGCGTAAACATTCATCACGGTGACAGAGGCGCATTTGCGACCCCCCAATATCACTCTGCCAGGGCCTCGGCGGGCTGTCAGAGGAACAGTTGTCTTTAATTATGTCTGCAGATAAAGCCCGACGTGGACAGAGGCCGCAAGATTAACTGGGGTCCTATTTGATCACATTTAACTAATATCAGGCATAAATCTTCAGTGCTGCAGATACACGGCGAGACTATTAACCTGAAATTGACAAGTTTGAAAATGGCAAATACGAGACTGTAGCATAACAGAATATCACTTGACTTTTTAATATGCAATATTTCTGCAAATGAATCTGCACGGCTTGTTTTCATTTAACCTTTTGAAATAAACTAAAAGATTAAAGATTAAATGTTCATCGCAGAGAATTAGGTGGATATGCAAATAATGCCAAAGTGTTGCTTGCATCCATGAAATGAAATGAAAAACTAATTAGCTGGAATTTGCATTTGAACTAATTGGATCTCCGTTTAACGCAGCAGAGGCGCGGCAGAGTTCAACAGTTTAGAATTCAATCTGATTTGCTCTCTGTCTTAATTCTCGGTGTGAGGAGATAATATAATTTGCATAATTTGGATCTTATTTGCGACTGTAAGAGTCGGAGGGGGACAGTCGACTGAAGACGCTGCGAGATAATTTATGGCTGAGTTTCATTGTAAGTGAGCATCACTGCACTGCACTCACTCTGGGGGGGCTGAGCACTTGAAGTGAGCCGTCTGAAGAGTGCAGAGCATTACGCTCTCATACGTGTGCACACAATCGAAACACCCTACAAGAAGACTTACATCACTAACACTGTATTTTGTAATGCTCATAACTTAAGAATTCACAACTTAAGCCTTAACAGTAACAGCTAACTCTTGTTTTTATAATAATAATAATAATAATAATTAATAAAAACATTCAATTTCACCGTGTCTTCATCATTTACTTTTCCACATTTCATATATCTTTTGATGATTTAAATACAGTTCAACACTAATTAGCATCTCTCAGTTGTGGTGTCATTTCCATCAAAGCCTGCAAATTTGGCTAAAAAACTTGGCAAAAAATTTACACCTAAGAAAACAAGTATAAATAATGTTTTGCAAAAAAGTTTGTGTGTTTACAACAGTGATGTGTCACAAAATCAAAGTAAAATATTTTATAAACAAAACACAAAACAAAACCAAAAGAAAACAAAAGAAGTTCTGTGATCTTTGATTTTTTTTCCCCCCACCATGCCTTCATCAACAAAGACTAAAACAAAAACAAAGCTTCAGTGATATTGGAAACATTTTGTTTTCATTAAACAAAACAAAACAAAACAAAAAAAGGTTCCAGCAATCTTGGAAACATTTTGTTTTGCTATGTCTTCATCGTTTAACAAAACAAAACAAAACAAACAAACAAAGGTTCCAGTGATCTTGGAAAGGTTTTTTTTTTTTTTTTTTTTACTCTGCCTTCATTATTTAACAAAACAAGAAAAAACAAAAAAGGTTCCAGTGATCTTGGAAATATGTTGATTTCACTATGCCCTCATTATTTAACAAAACATGTTTAGTTTCCCATCCTTAGTCTGTAACACTGACTACTCTGAAAGCCTCTAAACCACACATACACCTCAAACACAGTCTCTTCTAGTGCATTTCCCGTGTCAAGTCTCTCTCTAGTACCGCCAGTATCTATATTTCAGCCGCCACCCTTTCTGTCATGACTGGAAGCGCTGAAAAGCACCTCAACATTGTCCCTGTTAGTTTAGCAGCCGTGCATGTGGGCCGCCGCACTGTGAAGCGTTAAAGCAGGTGTCACGCTCAGGAGATATATATGACAGGCCGAGTGCAATAGCATTGATGCACTGTAAATGGCCTCGGTGTACACGGATCGCATGTGTGTATAAGACAGCACTACTACTGCGTTTACTATAAAGAGAAACACTGGCCTGGAGCTTATCTACACGAAATTAAACCGGCTGTGTGGGATCGTAAAACAAAGCCTCAGAAACACACACACACACACACACTCACTTGAAAGCACTTAGATTCATATTTTTGCCCTGTCAAAACCTTGCGAGCTGCCACAATAGGTAGCACTTTAAAAAACATGCAATTCCAGAGTAAAGCCAAGACAAACTAGGCAGGAGAAAAATGTATTTATGAGTAAGTGACCAATAAAGGACTTGATATAATCCAAGCAAAATCAAAGAACAAAAGGGAGTGACATTTCAAACAAAATCTGGCCAAAACAAGTTCATTTGGAGTTTGTTTGCAACATCTCATCAGTGTGAACATTGCACAGGCTTTTCAACAACTTCAAACTGTCATTGAATATATGAGTGGGCTTTCTTTGGTGTGGAAATCTTTTCATGTTCATTTCTTCACTCAATCCGTCAAGATCAGACACAAGTAAGAACATAGACACACTTAAGAGCTGTATTATAGTTCAAATTTGAGTTGTAATTGTAATTAAAATTCTGTTGTTTTTTGTTTGTTTTTTTTAAATTGAAGAATTTGCCTCAGAATGTTTGCCAAAAGTAAACCGTCCTGAACAAAGAATGAAAAAAAGAACTTTGTTGTAAGTATACAGTAGTTTCCACATTAACTAAAAAGAAAATACTTTAAGAAATACTTTTTACACTGTACAACTTAACATTTTTCAAAAGGTTTCGAAAAACTTTTATACAATTTTCAAGAAAAAATGTAATAAAAAGTAATAACATATGTTCATATTGCTTACAATACATGCGAGTGTACACATTTGAATCATTATTTATTTATTTATATTTACTATAAAAAAAGTTGTACAATATTTCATTTTTAATTCATATTTATATAAATTTTTGTATTTTAAATTTGTATTATACAACCTGAACTAACCTTTTTCTTCTTCTTCTTTTTTTTTTTTTTTTAATAAGCAATTATAACATTGCAACTTTTAAAAAAACATTTTTTTTTAAGATTGTCATTTTATTTAGATTGTTACATTTTATTCCTTAAATTTTTCATAATGATAACTGGACAGTTTTTTCACCCTGACCTCAAAAATAAAATGAATTTTAATTCAGAAAATGAAAAATGAAAAAAAAAAAAAAAACATTATTATGACAGAAGAAGGTCATTCCAAGTTAATGTATCTGTTAATTGCGTTTTTTAATGTATTTTTGAATCCATATAAATAAATAAATAAAATGTCGTCACATTTAAAAATAAAATAATCTTTCATGCAATACTGAAATGTTTCACTAAAAATAGTTTGACGGGATCAAAAAACTATTATTTTATTGAATATTTGTGTCTGCTCTGTCTTTTTTCACTTATTAGATTATCATTAACTTAGCAAGATGCTAACACCGAGTCTCTCTCCTGTGCAGAGCACTATTTATAGTCAGTGCTGTAGAGAGTTGCTGCCTACATAGAACGTTCCAAATCAGTCACTTATGAGGTTCCGTGATGTTGCGATGCCGTCTACGTAGGCAGTAGGTAGCGAGGCGCTACGGTTCGGAACAAGAGCTATTGTTTCCGTAATTACAAACACACACCCACGCTTGCACCAACACACATTAGCACGTGTGCACACATGGCACTCCTCCAAATAAAGCATGCAAATGCCGTGTTGGAGAAATGTGGCCCAGAGTGCATAATTTAGCAGAAAAGGTGGTGGAGAGAGGGGGAAAGGCCGTGATTATGTGTACAAAACAAGAGGGACAAAACACTAGAGACGGGCATAATAACCAAACATGAACTCTCAAACCCTAATGATGACACCAGGGACGAGAACAGTTGCTGCTGAACCAAGCAGAAAATTGCTGGTCATTTGTAAACAGGTAACGATGCGGGCCAGGTGTGTGAGCATATGTAGCCGAGCGGGGACGAGTGTGAGTGTGTGTGTGTGTGTGTGTCCGGCTGGTCAGCTGTCAGGCTCATTAGCCGAGCCGCTGCCCACTCGGATGATTTCATCTGCCGTGGTACTGTCGGACCGGACATGGGCACTCACACATTTTGTCTCTCTCTCTGTTGTTGTCTCATATGCTGTCAATCTCTTCTATTATAGAGGTAGAGCAGCATTTTGAGGCACAAGATGTAGATTATTATGTCTAAATCGGGAAATGTGCTAATATTAAATCATTAGAAATAATAACCGAGGCCTCTAGTCATCAGGTTACAGCATTCGCACTGAGGGGCCTGGGACCCTAGAGTGCTCAGTTCACACTATGGTGTTCAGCTTCCTTTAGCAGTCTCTGGCCCCTGATAGTCTGAGGTCCCAGCAAAATTATTGTTTTTGTTTTTTAATCAGATGCACACATTTAAAATTGGAAATATAGAAAAATGGACCAAAAATATTGATGACTTAATCAATCAAAAGCTCTCTGGAATTTCGGTAATTGAAACAAAGCTAATAGTAAATATAAATATCAGATGAAAAACTTAAGCTTAAAGAAAAAAAAAAAACTGAAATTCAAATTTTTTCCTTGCCAGTCAGCTTAAATAAGTTTGAAGTTGATGCACTAAAATGGACTAAAACTGATACTAAAAGTTAAATATAATATACAGAAACTAAACTAATAAACAAAAGCACATACAATTATTAAAACTTACAGCTAAATTAAAATGAAACATAAAAAGTAATTCAAAATATTAATAAATACTAATAATAGTATTAGTGTTGTTTTAGAATCAAGATACTTAGTTTTTATTAATATTCTATTAATATTAATATTTTAATATGTTCCTTTCTCTTTTTAATTTTAGTTGAAGTTTTAGTAATTTTGTGTTTGTCATTTTTGTTTTATTTAAATGTTTATATAGTTTTTATTCATGTTTATTTCAGATTTAGTTATTTTAGTACATGAACAAACTAAACAAATGAGAAATCTTGAAAACTAGCTGAAAATAAAAAGTTTAAAGTTTTTATATTTGATTTTATTTCATTTACGTTTATTTTACAATATATTTTTATGGTTTCAGTTTTAGTTAACTGTAATAACCTTAAATAGTATATTAAAACTATTAATACTATTGGCTTTACATACATACATAACTATACACTCCACCCTACCAATAACTAATATTTTTTTAAAAAGTACACCCTCTTAGATACTGACCGCTAGTGGTGTGGATGTAACATCACACAAACATTATCAGTTAGAAAAAAAAAAGTTCTGTTAGTCATGCATGATAAATTTGAGCACTTGTCTAATAACAGGGAGGTTCAGATAATAAAATCAGTAGTACTTGGCATCTCAAAATGGACAAGGTGACCCTATCCATTAAAATTAAAACAGCAAAAATTTTGAGATATCACGTGAAGTGAGTTGATGAAAGAGAATGTTCAACTAGCAAACACAAGAAATAAAGTTCCACAATTACAGAAGTCTGGTCAGTTTAGTGAAGCCATTCAGAGTATATCTGACCTATGTCATTTGTAGAGTCAGAAACAACTGTGGTGAAGGCGAGCGCATATTTTAGATTCCATTAATGCAAAAATGCATTCTGGAATTGTAGTTTCTGTTTATCTGCATTTACAGTACACACACATACTGTACTGTACACACACAGTGTTTTCAGATGCAGAGGTTAAACTGCTGTCAGAGTGTATGGCGCAGTGCTGAGCGTGGCATTAGATCACACTCACTCAGAAACATTGTAAAGGCAGTCAGGCATAACAGAGCCACCCGCTGGGCCTAAAGAAGCCATTCAGACAGCCCTGAGACAAGATGCCGGCAAAATATGGCTTATGAATTTCTGTGCACAAGCCTTTAACAATTGTTTTACTTACCCAGTATCCATTCTTAGAGACAAGAAACAAACAGGGAATCATACTACTATTATGTGACGAGTGGGGCAGGGCTGAGAGCCATGGGAACGGAGCAAGGCCGGTGGAGTGAATGATAATGAGCGACACCTGCACCACTCACTGGTCTCGAGTCCCACGGAGTAGCTCCGGAAGAATAAAAGGAGGAGTGACGACAGTGCAAGACGAGAGAGGACCAGGCCTGGATTTATGTTATTGTTTTGCTTTTGTTTGTGAGCGGCAGTCGTCCATGAGGGGCTGTCGCGCTATTTTCAGTTTTGTGTTGTTCATTTGTTTATTAAAGTATTACGGTTAAATGTTCGCCGTTTCCCGCCGCATCCTTCTTCCCGTGACTACGAACTACGAACGTAGAAAGAAAGAGCGAAAGAGAGAAAGAAAGAAAGAAAGAAAGTAAGTTTTGGTGTTATTAAGGACTTCGTAGTGATTTTCATTGCAATAGCATCAAGAGATCTTCTTTCTAATGAAGAATTTAACCCAGGATGAATTTCTGCATGGGAGTACTAAGATTTCTGCTTTAGCAGAGAGGCCTGTTAAGAGTATGGGGAAGATGTGCAGAGATAAATGACAAAATAAGAAGGATCTTCTTACATTTTTGGAAAAGCACATCTGGAATGAAGTGAAGTCTGCTCTAAAAGGTAGAAAACAATGTAGTGCTTCCTTCAAAGATAAATAGTTTTGGCTAAATTCTAAGGCAATTTTTTTTTCCCATTAACAGAGTCATAGAGACTATGTAATCTGACTTCCTGTTTGTTGCTGCCGCGTGGTTTGAGTTTGGAGCTCCGTCAAGTTAATTCTTTATCATCTATTTTTTATCTTAAAATCAACTTTATACACCATCATTTTTGTTTCTATAACGTGTGAACATTTCTCTTGCCGTATTCTACAACAAAAACAATCAGAGCGTCTTGTTATCACTAGTTTTATTTAGATTTCCTGAATCCGCTACTAGCCCATTAGCATCGCCAGCGTGGTTGCCGCTAATCTCACATTGCTTACACTCTATTCACACACATTATCATTGTTTTACTCACTTTACTATGTGTTACTAGGATATGTGTCTACCTTTGAGTGCAGATGATGACATGTTTGAGCTGTACTCAGTGCAGCTGGAGCTGGAGGCAGTGGAGAAGCAGATCCACGACCTACTGGTGAAGAAGGCCCAGCTGTGAGAACGGAGAGCCGTGCTGGAAACATCCCGGGCTGACGCTCACAAATCCGAGGTAAGTTTACGGTGCAATGTTAACATTCCCACCACCTCTACTCCGTGTGTTTCTCTGCACAGACCCTGTGCACCCAGGACGCGATTTTACCAGGACTCCTTTACCCCGGCGCTGGGACACCACGGACCCTGGGTGCACCCGCAGCGGAAGACGCGAGCCAGGCCTCGGGCGACGACCTCTCCCCCTCCGCCACCTCCGGCCTTCGAGATCTCCACCCGGAACTGCTTCGCTCCCCTCCGCGAGACGGAACGCGATACTGTGGTCATCGGAGAATCCATCGTCCGGCACGTCAGTGCTACCTTGGATAAAGGTAAGGTGCACACTCACTGTTTTCCTGGTGCTCGTATTCTCAATGTTTCTGCACAGATACCCACAATCCTTAAGGGCGACGAGAGCATCAGCGCTGACGTGCTTCACGCGGCGGTGAACGACATCAAGCTGCAGCAGACGGAGATTCTGAAGAGGGACCTCTGGAGCCTGATCAAGATGGTAACCAACACATCGCCCTCAACGAGGATCAATGTGTCAGGACTGCTTGCCACGTATCGACGAGGACATGAAAGATTCACTAGACTGTTTGCTCTAAATGAATGGTTATTGTCATGGTGTAAAGAACAGAAACTGCTCTTTGTTAACAATTGGAATCTTTTCTGGGAGCAACCTAGGCTTTTTCACGCTGATGGCCTGCACCCCAGCAGAGTCAGAGTGGAACTCCTGTCGGACAATATCACTAGGATGCTACGCTCCATATGACTAGTAAG
>NW_015659563.1:473280-545682 GCF_001515625.1 Sinocyclocheilus rhinocerous | reverse complement strand
GATCTTCCCAGATGTTCTTCACTCCGGCGCCGGGACACCACGGACCCTGGGTGCAGCCGCAGCGGAAGACGCGAGCCAGGCCTCGGGCGACGACCTCTCCCCCTCCGCCACCTCCGGCCTTCGAGATCTCCACCCGGAACTGCTTCGCTCCCCTCCGCGAGACGGAACGCGATACTGTGGTCATCGGAGAATCCATCGTCCGGCACGTCAGTGCTACCTTGGATAAAGGTAAGGTGCACACTCACTGTTTTCCTGGTGCTCGTATTCTCAATGTTTCTGCACAGATACCCACAATCCTTAAGGGCGACGAGAGCATCAGCGCTGACGTGCTTCACGCGGCGGTGAACGACATCAAGCTGCAGCAGACGGAGATTCTGAAGAGGGACCTCTGGAGCCTGATCAAGATGGTAACCAACACATCGCCCTCAACGAGGATCAATGTGTCAGGACTGCTTGCCACGTATCGACGAGGACATGAAAGATTCACTAGACTGTTTGCTTTAAATGAATGGTTATTGTCATGATGTAAAGAACAGAAACTGCTCTTTGTTAACAATTGGAATCTTTTCTGGGAGCAACCTAGGCTTTTTCACGCTGATGGCCTGCACCCCAGCAGAGTCAGAGTGGAACTCCTGTCGGACAATATCACTAGGATGCTACGCTCCATATGACTAGTAAATCAAATATCAAATAACTGCTTAGACAGTTTTTGTTCTACCCACTTAAATGATAGAAGTACTTGTGTTGTCCAGTCTATAAAGACTGTGTCTGTTCCCCGAATAGTGAGGTCAAAATATAAATTTAATGCAGTATCTAGAAAATATCTGTTTGTGAATGATCCAGAAAAATGCAAAATAAACAATCAAAAACCATTTTTAAAGCTTGGGCTCCTAAACATTAGATCCCTTGCACCCAAAGCAGTGATTGTAAATGAAATAGTAATAGTTTTAATGTACTCTGCTTGACTGAAACCTGGCTTAAACCAAATTACTATATTGGTCTAAATGAATCTACTCCACCAAGCTACTTTTTTAAAGCATGAGCCCCGTCGGATTGGTCATGGCGGCGGTGTTGCAACAATATACAGAGATATTCTCAATGTTACTCAGAAAACACTGTCAGATATGCAGAAAAAAAAACTCTCCTATATCTTGCTCTGGCTACCATAGACCACCAGGGCCAAATGTAGACCTATTGGTTAATGTTGATAAAGCGCTAATTGTCGGAGACATTAACGTTGATAACACAAATTATGCATTAGGACTTGCATTTTACAGACTTAATAAACTCTTTGGGGGTCAAGCAAAACGTCATCAGACTCATCGTTTTAATCATACGCTAGATTGAATTATATCACATGGAATTTATCTTACTGATATAGATATTGTACCTCAAAGTGATGATGTTACTGACAACCACCTTGTTTCGTGCATGCTGTGTATTACTAATATTAACTATATTGCTCTGAGTTACCGTCCGGGTAGAATTATTGTTCCAACCACTAAAGATGGATTCACAAATAACCTGCCTGATTTGTCTCAACTGCTCTGTGTACCCATAAATACACATGAACTAGACTAAATGATTAGCAATCTGGGCAATATCTTCTCTAATACATTAGAAGCTGTTGCCCCCATCATATTAAAAAAAGGTTAGAGAAAAATGTACTGCGCCATGGTACAACAGTAATACCCATTCTCTCAAGAAAGAAACTCGTAATCTTGAGTGCAAATGGAGAAAAACTCACTTGGAAGTTTTTAGAATTGCATGGAAAAACACTATGTCCAGTTATAGACAGGCTCTAAAAGCTGCCAGGGCTGAGCATACCTGCAAACTCATAGAAAATAACCAAAACAATCCAAGTTTTTTTTATTTAGCACAGTGGCTAGATTAACAAATAATCAGACGTCACCCAAACTAAATATTCCCTCACAGTTTAGTAGTAATTACTTTATGAACTTCTTCAATGATAAAATAGATAGCATCAAAAATACAATAACAAATGTAGAATCTACAGCGTCTTGTAATTCAGCTTCATTCATCGCACCTAAAGAAAAATTGCAGTGCTTTACAACTATAGGACAGGAAGAGCTAAATAAACTCATCACTGCATCAAAATCAACAACATGTTTATTAGATCCTGTACCCATTAAATTACTGAAAGAGTTGTTACCTGTAGCAGAAGAACCGCTTCTTCGAATATTAACTCGTCATAATCTCTAGGTCACGTCACAAAACCCTTCAAGCTGGCGGTTATTAAGCCTCTTATTAAGAAACCACAACTAGATCCTAGTGAACTGGCAAATTACAGACCCATTTCAAATCTTCCATTCATGTCTAAAATCTTACAAAAAGTTGTGTCTGCTCAATTGTGCTCCTTCCAGCAAAAAATTATATCTATGAATTTCAGTCAGGTTTCAGGCCCCATAATAACACAGAAACGGCACTTTTTAAAATGACAAATGACTTGCTTCTTGCATCAGACCAAGGCTGCATCTCATTACTAGTTTTACTTGATCTTAGTGCTGCGTTTGACACTACAGATCATGACATACTCATAGATCGATTACAAAACTATACAGGCATTCAAAGGCAGGCTTTAAGATGGCTTATATCCTACCTGTCCGACTGATACCAATTTTTTATTTAAACGGGGAATCATCTCAATTAATGCCAGTAAAGTATGGAGTGCCACAAGGATCTGTCTTGGGCACTCTGCAATTTTCAATATACATGTTGCTCCTTGGTAATATTATTAGAAAAATATGGGATTAGTTTCCATTGTTATGCTGATGATACTCAACTATATATTTCAACAAGACCAGATGAAACTTCTAAATGAACTACGCTAACAGAGTGTTAAAAATGTAAAAGATTGTATGACCAATAATTGTCTCCTATTAAATTCTGATAAGAGAGAGATATTACTTATTGGACCAAAAAACAGTACACAGAATCTCGTAGATTACAATTTGCATCTAGAGGGTTGTACTCTTACTTCCTCTACTGTCAAAAACTTGGGTGTTATATTAGACAGCAACTTGTCTTTTCAAAATCATATTTCACATGTTACAAAAACAGCATTCTTCCATCTTAGAAACACTGCCAAATTACGGAATGTTACCTGATTCTGATGCAGAAAAACTAGTTCACGCATTCATGACCTCTAGACTGGACTATTGTAATGCACTGCTAGGTGATTGTCCTGCATCTTCAATAACCAAGCTACAGGTAGTCCAAAATGCAGCTGCAGTCTCTACACTAGCTACCTAAGTTCCATTTCAGTTACAAAATATTACTACTTACTGATAATGCCCTAAATGGCTTAGCTTCTGCTTTCCTAACCAGTCTTCTATCACACAACAATCCATCACGCTCCCTAAGGTCGCAAAACTCTGGACTTTTGGTAGTACCCAGGATAGCAAAGTCCACTAAAGGAGATTCACATTTGGCTCCCAAACTCTGGAATAGCCTTGCTGATAACGTTTGGGGTTCAGACACACTCTCTGTTTAAACACTCTCTGATTAAAGACACGTCTCTTTAGCCATGCATTCACATAATGTATCTCATAACCTTGTACTCCAGTTATATCTGATCAAATGCACATTATCATTCTTTGCTTGGTTTGAAAATATCATTTTTTTTTTTTTGCTTGGTTTGATCAGCAGTTACGCTAATGTCGTCTACTTGCTTCTCTGTTTCTGCCACGGGATGGGAATCCCGAGGTAACTATGAATTACACAAGCTTCAGTCTGGATCCAACCCTTAAAAGATCTGAGATGACCAAACACCTGAGAAGAGATGATGCAAACCCCTCAGAGGACCGCAGATGATGCCAACCCTGAACCAACATACAAAACTACCAAATGTTCCTATAAGTTTGATCATAACATATAATCATTGCTATTCATAGTGTTCACTGTTTGTTTGAATACACGTCATTAACGAATTGCATGATTTTTACTGTACATTTCTGCTATATTGGTATCACCTTGACATAGTCACTACTGATAAGCTACACCTAAATGTAATGTAGAAACGTTCTCGGTTACTAACGTAACCTCGGTTTCCTGAGATACAGAACGAGTACTGCGTCTGTTTAAGATGCTTTGGGGAAAAACTCCTTTTTCTCCGATGACTGAAGCCTTTGCCTTAAGCACCCAAGGGGGCCCAGAGGGACCAAGTATTTTGCAGGGAAGCCCCGCAAAAGGCAGTAGGGCTAAACTCAGAGAGGTCGGCCCAGCCTTGTATCATCGTCCCGAAATAATTCAGTACAGCCTCGGAACTCACTGAGGGCCAAGAGCGTACATGAAGGAGGCAAACGCCAAGCACTGGTTGTCATACGACAGAGTGCCCTGCTATACAGAAAGGACCCGCGCCTGTAAGGCCAGGATGTCCAGACTATATAATCTAGCAAATGGGGACGGCGAGGCCTAGTGGGCCACCGCACAAATTTCTGCAATGGACACACCGCTAGACCAGGCCCAGGAAGAGGCAACGCCTCTAGCTGAGTGGACTCGTACTCCCATGGGGCATTGAAGGCCAAAAGAAGAGTATGCTATAATAATCATAATAAAGCTTCAATTATCCATTTGGAAAGTCTCTGCTTCGTAACCGGACAACCCTTGGTGCGGCCACCAAAGCATACAAATAGCTGATCTGACCGCCTGAACTGGGTGGAACGCTAAACATAGACTTTCAGCGCCCTGACGGAACAGAGGCAGTTCAACTCTTGAACGTGCTCCGAAGGAGCTAGTGCCGATAGAGTTATTGGGTCTGCGCCGCGGGCTGTACACCAGGCGGAGAAGACAGACCATTTAAGGGCGTAGAGGCGTCTTGTAGACGGTGCTCTAGCCTGAGAGATTGTGTTTAGCACGTTCTCGGGGAGGTTCGCAAGCTCCCATCGAGAGGCCAAAGGTGCAGAGCCCACAGCTCGGGCTGGGGGGTGCCATATCGTTCCGTTCGCTTGAGAGAGGTTGTCCCGTCTCAGGGGAATGGGCCACGGGGCTGCCGAGAGCAGTCGGCACAGCTTTACAAACCAGTGCTGGTTCCTCCAGAGCGGGACCACCAACAGAACCTTGCGTCTCTGTTCCCTGACTCGCCTGATCACCTGTGGAATCAGAGCGATCGGGGGAAAAGTGTAAAGGAGGAGGTTGGGCCAGTCATGTCCCTGTCCTTCGAAATGTAAGTTGGGCAATGAGAGTTGTCTTCTGAGGCGAAGAGGTCGACCTCTGCCCTGCCGAAGATCTCCCAGATTTTCCGAACCGTTTGAGGGTGGAGCGCCCACTCCTCCGTGGTTTCATCCAGTACTGAAGGAGCCGCTTGCGGAGCAGGCCCAACTGTAGTACCGGAGACACAGAGGCCACGAGGCCCAGCATCCTCTGAAACACCTTGAGAGGGCGAGAGGCTCCCACTCTGAATGAGGCCGCGAGCTGCTGAATGGCCAGCGCACGTTCTGGCGCGGCTATCGCCCTAATTTGGGCTGAGTCTAAAACTGTTCCCAGGAACGATATCCGTTGGCTGGGGGACAGCACGCTCTTGGCAAAATTGACCCTGAGTGTGTAACCTCGTTTTATTATCCCCATGACCCAGCTAGACACTCCGGGGATGGCCTGCCAGTGGTGTTCGAGCGGTGGGCTACCTAGGGGGACCCGACGCTCGCAATGAGTGGAAGAGGAAATTTGCTCTCTTTTTGAAAATGTTTGTTTTATTTTTCCCTCTATAACAGCAGTTAGTTGTGTGGACGCGATTAGAACGGGCCCCATGTTCACAACAGTATTTTTGGTCACAAACACACTGCCATCGGCACCCGGAACTGAACGGGGTGCTTGGAGGCATAACAGAGGCATTTTGGGGGGTGGTCCGGCTGTAGCGAGACTTAGCCCCCTCCTCTTCCTGTCCCGCAGATCAGGATGACGCCTGAGGTGCAGGGTCTAACACTATCTTGGGTCGGGGACCTTGATGTTTATGAAACTGGTAGCATCTGGCTGAGCGGGAGCGCTGGCGAGGCTCGGGCTTAGGAGCCGTGGGAGCAGCTGGTGGCGCGGGCTTCACGGAATGCTGAGTCGGCACATTTTTGGGGCGAATAGAAGCAGCTGTTGAGCTGGAGCGCTTTGGCAGGAAGTGTTGCATTGCCTGGGACAACTTCTGTGCAGCGGTAAAGCGTTCAGCGAAGCCCTCAACCGCAGGTCCAAACAGGCCAGTAGGGGAAACCGGGGAGTCGAGGAAGGGGACCTTATCGGCATCCTTGATCTCCGTGAGGTTTAGCCATAGATGACGTTCCAGCACCACTAGGCTGGCCATGGATCTGCCAATCGCCTGCGCTGTCATCTTGGTGGCGCATAGAGCTAGGTCGGTCGCACTGCGCAGCTCTTTAAAAGCTGCGGGGTCCGGGCCGGACTCGTCCATGCAACGGAGGAACTTGGCCTGGAAGACTTGTAAGACTGCCATGGAATGAAGCACCGAGGCCGCTTGTCCTGAAGTCGCCCTACCCGGCTTGAGCGGGTGGGCCGCCTTTGCCTTCCAGCCGATGGCCGTGGGCGGGCAGGGGAGGCAGTCTGTCGTATCCTTTTTCTTCGGCGCCGTCGACTGATGTGAGGGCGGACAAAGATGAGGCATGAAGGCGGGCCAAGTAGGGGGCACGCCAAGACTTGGTGATCTCGTCGTGGACCTCTGGAAAGAATGGTGAAACTCGTTGTCAGGGGGCCAGACTGCGCCCCGGCAAGAACCACTCATCCAAGCGGCTGCAGGTGGGCTCCTCTGGCGGAGACCACTCCAAAGCATGCTCCTCCACAGTTTTAGACTGGACACGGAAAAGCTCGGCGTCCATGCCTGTGCTGGATGTGCTGGGTTGTGCAGATGGCAAGGGGGCGGGGTCGACGTACAAGCCCGACAGCTCCTCCGCATCTGAAGCCTCCAATGACACGCTGTCGTCCATGGCGTCACACTCGCTTCCTCCAAATGAGACCAGATCGCTCGCAGCCGCAGAGGGACACTGGTCTGGGAGGGAGAAGTGGACTGGAGAAACCTCTCTAAGCGGAGAGAGTGAGGCACGCGGGGGCTCAGCCGGCATGGGCTCACTCGTCACCGAGCGCCGAGTTCCTCTGCTCCGCTGCTTTTTCCTCACAGGTTCCTGGGAGGAAGAAAGCGGGAGGCCGCGAGGGGCGGAGTCGCTCTCTGAAAAGAAAGCTTTCCGCGAGCGCAGAGAGGCGAGACTTATATCCTTGCAATGAGGCCATTCCATCTCAATGAGTGCTGCTTCAGTGTGGGCGGCACCCAAGCATGAAACACACTCGCCATGACCGTCAGCTCCGCTGCCGAGCCATTGGTTTGTTTTTCATTCACTGCACGAACCAATGGCCGTGCAGTTACACTGCGTTATTGAAAGGCTTCAGTCATCGGAGAAACATTTTTTTTCCCCAAAGCGTCTTAAACAGACGCAGTACGAGTGAAGTATTGATAGGGAACTTCCATTGTCTGTGAAGCTGCTTTGCAACAATTTGTATTGTGAAAAGCGCTATACAAATAAACGTGAATTGAATTGAATTGAATCTCATAAAACTCATGTAAACTATAAAATTGTTTCCCAAATTCAGGTCAAGTACTGTGATTGCAGTGCAGGAGTTTGAAGAGAATCTTACTAAGCAAGTTAGATTTCAATAACATGTTTATAGCTACAGTACCTGAATATACCGGTTCAGCCGTGATATCAATTTGCAGGCCAACCTGGAAAGTTGCTAAAGTCGCTACTGTATATAAGAACTACAATTATTATCCAATCTGTAAAGCATGCAAATACACATTATTGAGGTAGTTATAGACCTTATTAAGCAAATTAGCTAACTCTTTTCTAAAAACCCGCAGGGAATTAGCATGAAACACACAGCTTGAAAATGCTAATGCTATGCCAAGCGTCTGTGTTTGTGTATTTGCATAAAGTATGTTTTTGGCCTTAGTTACAAACCAAAACTGCCAACCTAGCTCACCTAATCAACGCCAACAACAGACCAAGCTTCACATTTTGTGTATGTTGTATTAGTAGCTCCTCTTGTGAGCGATGCTAACGCTCACAGTGTGTGTGTGTGTGTGTGCTGCAGATGTGAGTTTAGCTCTGCTGGTGTTTTTGTTTGTGCCGGGTTTAATCAGAGTCAGACTTCTCTCAGTTCTTTTGGCTTCTTTTTAATCGCCCGGGTCTGAGTCCGTCATTTCTACTTCAAACACAGGCTGATCTTCAGCATTAACTCCAGTACAGGCTCTTATCATCAGCGACATGCCGAACAACCACTAACCCTCCCCCCCCTACAGACCAGCCGCTGGTGGTTATGAGCTCAGGCAACTAGTCACAGCAAACTTCCCCATCAGATAGTGCATTTATATCAAAGCTTTTACAGTATTACACAGAAGCGCTGAAATGGAGAGTGGGAGTGTTTTAAATGAGATATTTCTCAGTTTTGACTGTACGCCCCAGGACATATTTAGAGAGTGGCTGGTTTGAGATGTCTCATTTACAGGAAGATGAGGAGAGATGGGAAAATATAAGCTGTATGGAGTGATGTAGTGTCTGTTTAATTCATAACCAACTTTTTTTTTTTTAAGTATATTCAGATATTTTCAATTTGTATATTTATATGCACAAATGGCAGATGCTAGTTGCATCTTGGTGTAAAAAACAATGTTATTAGACTAAAAGTAAATTAACTAAATATGTAAAAAATTACTGTTTTTAAAAATATAATTTGTAGATGATTTACAAGATAAATTGCAGATAAATTTAAAAAGGCAAAAACAACAAAACATGTCTTACCTTTATGTAGATGGCGAGAACAGGGGAAAAAGTGGGGGGGAAAGAGAGAGGATAAATTATTTAAAATATTTATAATAAATTCAATTCAATAAATATAACAAAAATATTATGAAATCTAAATTACAAAAATATATAATATAAGATAACATTATTCAAATATTATAATATATAAAAGACAGAGTAAATTATATATGTGACCCTGGACCACAAAACCAGTCATAAGGCTAAATTTTTCAAAATTGAGATTTATACATCATCTGAAAGCTGAATAAATAAGCTTTCCATTGATGTATGGTTTGTTAGGATAGGACAATATTTGGCCGAGATCAAACTATTAGAAAATCTGGAATCTGAGGGTGCAAAAAAATCAAAATATTGAGAAAATCGCCTTTAAAATTGTCCAAATGAAGTTCTTAGCATTGCATATTACTAATCAAAAATTAAGTTTTGATATATTTACGGTAGGAAATTTACAAAATATCTTCATGGAACATGATCTTTACTTAATATCCTAATGATTTTTGGCATAAAAGAAAAATCGATAATTTTGACCCATACAATGTATTTTTGGCTATTGCTACAAATATACCCCAGCGACTTAAGACTGGTTTTGTGGTCCAGGATCACACACACACACACACACATATATATACATACATACATACATACTCATTAAACATCATCATAACAAAATATTATAAAAATATAAATCATAAAAACAATAAATTATAAAGAAATATACAAATATTATAATAAATATTCAAAATTCTTATGAAAATGTATCATAGCTCTAGCACAATGTTGGTATGTATGTAAGCATCTATCTATCTATCTATCTATGATAGAGGATAACCACATAATGTATTTTTAAGAAATGTACACTAAAATGTAGATAATCACCCTAAATTAGGACATTAGCCAAAATTACTAAAACATTTTCAAGATTTACAGCACTAACCGATTATTATTAATCTAAACAGCATTGTTACTAAAGTTTTACAATAGGACAATACACTACGAGCAGTACTGTACAATACAGTACAGTACAAAATGGCCTCTTTGGATTATGTGAATGTTTGGTTGGGAGTCAGTGCAGGTGAAAGTCATCCTGTCTGTTTTTTTTTCCCATAATGCCATGCTAAGAGACACTGATGTTCTCACTAGAGACCAGCTAACATGTTTCATTCACTCCTTCACTGTCTCTCAACATTCAGTTTTCTAAGACAAGTCAGGCTGACAACAATATATTCACCACACCATTCTACATAAATGATTTTCCAACTAAACAAGACCAACAGACCAACCAGCACAAACTACTGCAAGAGCACAATAAGACTCTGTTTTTTTTATTCTCAAAAGGAAGTAATTGACGTCTGAGCAGGACCACCCTGCACCCTCCGCTCATCCAGCCCTCAAACCACAGCGCAGGGGTCACCAATGAGCCCTACGGCGGGTCAGAGGGGAGAGCGGCGGCTCTTAGCGCGGGGGAATTGAGACACGGGTGTGAGAGGCCTCTGCTGGTCTGCTCCTCTGAGAGAGCCGGCCGGTACCTCCTCATCACCCATTTATCACTCCTGCCAACAGACCTGAGTCCGAATTACTCATCCACTACTCAGACTATCACTGACAGAGAGAGAGAGAGAGAGAGAGAGACATCCTGGGTCTCCCAAAATAAATAAATAAATACATATACACATAAATACATACGATAATAATAGTTCTGGGTGATAACTGATTATGTGGATTAATCAGATTCCAAAAATTAAATAATTCTAATTAGATTATATTATCTTTAATAAGACTAACTTTTTATTAATTACATGGTAACTCAATATTTACAAAATGGCAGTAAATTATTCATAATTCATTGATTCTCCCTAATTCTTCTTTTTTTATCTTTTAAATTGTACTTTCTAAAAAGCCTATCACTTATAAATGTCTGGAAAGTCTTCCAGTTTTGCAGACCTGCACACACAGACTCAACAATAATCAGGCAGTTATGATTACATGAAAAACTGAGCGGCCACACACCATCAATAAAGAAAATAGTTCATCTTTTTTTAGTAAGTTTTGTTTTTATTGTGTTAATTTTAAATGTTTTTTTATTTTTTTTATTTAACATTTTAAAGACTTAACTCACTGTTAGCTTTTCATAAATTTCTGAAACACGTTCAGTTCCTTCAAAAACCATGACAATGTCATGTTTAATATTCTTCATGTTGTTAATAACAAAGAATGGAATACATTTTCTTTCTGATTTACTCTTTGTATGTGGTAAATGAGTTAAGTTAAGAGTACTCTAAAAGTAATCAAAAAGTAGTCTGATTATATTACATAAAATGTGTAATTTAATAGATTATATTACTAACTACATTTTAAAATTGTATTCAGAAATGGACCACCCTAACTATATATTAGTGCTGGGCAAAGATTTAAATTTTTTTAATCGCATGCTTTTTCTGCGATTAATCGCGATTAATCACATTGTTATGCGCAAATTTCAATAATGAATTCAAAAGTAGCGTATTGCGCACTTTTATTTTAAAAGTACTGCTGTATGAACAAAAGTGCAATAACAATTGGTTTGCAAACACTTTAAACAAATAAGGTGCTTTTTACGGCAGTATTCCCTTTACATTGTAGCAGTTAAAATATTTATTGTAAATCTCAACTTAAACATTAAAGTAATCAAATTAAAATCTCCTTTTCATACAACTTGTGTATTCTTCTTGTGATGGTGCGTCTTGAGGGAGGCTCATACGTGCTGTCATTCATTGCGATCCTAAGAATGTTCACCTATTTTTGATGGAAGCCGCACAGTAGATACAAAATAAAAGTAAAAGAATCCTGTCAATTTCAAAATAAACAACCTGTGCAGACTCCCGATCGTATTTCACATCACTATATCCTTGCCAGGAGGCCAGAAATGGTATGTGAAATATAGATAATTGAGGATGTGTTTTAGATGAATATACACAGCTACAAATCTTTTATCCTTGTCGTTCATAACTGGACTTTTAAATGTATTAACTTTGTAGTCTACAGCACAACAAAGTAGGACATAGCAATAAATACAACTATAAACAGAATTAAACTGGAAAAAACAAACATTTAGCCAACTTAGCCATGTTAGAACACAAATAATCAAGACAAACAACGTCAGACTGGCAAATCGTGTGGTCTTGCGAATCCTGTCGCTACGCTTCTGAAATGCTCCTGGAGTGAGTTGGCACCGCGTGGAGGACGGAACAAAACCTCGTCGGAGCCGTAACACGCCGCACACGCGTGCAGTGTACATAAAAGGTTGCACCGTGTCTACACCTAATGCGACAGTTGTCGCGCCGCACAGCTAAAGTAAAGTCTGTCTACACTGGACGCGACAAAGTGACTGTTACAAATCATTTGAATTTTGTGTCAGTATGTCATAGATAGAACAAGGCATCAGTTTACTGTCGGGGATTTGTCGTGTCGCACCGCGACAGTGTATCCAGTGTATACCGCATCACTGATTATAATGGGTTCTATAGTATTTTGTCGCGCCGCACCGCTCACGTCCGGTGTAGACACGGTGTTAGGCCCACAGTTGTACAGTAGGGAAGCTAAAGACAGATGCTAGAGTTGAAGGACACCGGCCCTGGGTAAAGAGACACTTTCGCAAGACACACACGATGCATGGTCCGCCTGTGGGGCAACAGTTGGCAGGGTGGCAAAGAGACTGCTTCCCTTAGGCACACACTGCAGTTCTGCTCACACACACACACACACACACACACACACACACAGCTTAGTCTCCACCTAAACACTGACCTCATCTGCTAGAAAATCCTCTTCTGAATGAAGCAAGGTCATATATTTTCATCCCTGCATCTTCAAAAATCATCCACCTCAATCACAGAAACAGCTAAGGACATAAACATACTCAAAGAAAGAACATGAACACAGATGGTTCTCACTACACAAGCTCACTGCACTCTGAAATATGTCAGAATGCAATTTATACCACAACATAAGCATTCAAGTGTTGAAGAAAAAAAAAAGATTTCATAAAATCTATTCCAGTCAGTTTTCTTTTCAAAATCAATTATGGTCATGATCAACAGTTAGATTCACTCAAATGCTCTCTTTGGCGCAAACAAGAGTTCATGAGATGAGTTTGTGAATGAATCATTCATTTGAATAGCATCTTTTCATTTCATTGTGATGTGGCTCACAAAACGAGTCTGGATTCATGAATCATACTGGTTTGTATAAATTACAACACTTATATTAGTCCAAATTGTACGGTTTTAAAAATGTACATTAAAGAGATGGGGGGTTTTTTTCAGCATGACTGCAGGGACTACACACTGTATTCAGACCGCACCATAAAGAGAGCAAGAGAGAAAAGGAGAGCTTGAAAGAGAGAGCGAGAGTGAGACAACGAGGTAATAACAAATGTCCCATTGTGTGCGGCTGTGCTGTGATTTATGTAAGGTGTGGCTGGATGAGGGAGATAATGCCAAGCGAAATGCTTCATTTCATAAATCTATTCCAAAGGCTTCTGTTCCCCTCTCTCTCTCTACACACACACACACACACATCTCCGTCTCACCTGCTATTGACATCCAAACAAGTACTCTCTGTTCACTGCTAAGTAATGATGCAGTATCACAGGACTAGGGCTCGAGTCGGGCTCTCTGGGGCCCACACACACACACACACACACACACACACACACACACACACACACATATACATAAACAAGGAGAGGAAAGCGAGAGGGAAACTTGTATAAGCAAAAAGCCGCCACATAATCAACAAACACTCAATTACTCAGTGTCCTTTGCTCCCTCTGATATTAATAACACAAGCTCTTGGTCTAGGCACACCGCTATAGGCTATTAAACGCGTCGCTGCAAAGGAGAAACAGAACAAACAGGGAAAAATCACAACATGAGAGATGTGGAAATAATTTCAATCTCCATTCCAGGGCTAAATGCAGGTGATCCCGGACGCTGGGCAGGTGGGAAATTAGTTTGCTCCACTGAGACTTCAGGTAATGGAGGCGAATGAGATTCCCACACACACCCCAGCCAACATGAAATAATAATGTCTGGGAAATATAACAGGCTACATTTCCATTTGCTCTGTTTGGAAGTGATGCATCTCTTTTGAGCGGTGGCACAAGAACTGTGTTTGGAGGCGATGGGTTTCCCCGACATACAACTGAAGATCAAGGAAAAATTATACAGGATTGAATCTTTCTTTTTTTTTTTAAGATAAAATGTTTTAATCTGATCTTGGTTCTACCTTATTTCCTCTTTTCAATAATTGTTGTCATTTCTTGTCTCTATAATATAATAATTTTCTTCACACATGGTATCATCTGTTTTTTTTTTTCATGCCATAAGTAAATCAAGGACTTAACATGATGGACAGCAAAGTAAGAAATATTAAATAAGAAAGTGCAGGAAGTGTCAATTTAAACACCTGCTCCAATGGCCCACAGGAGTCCCTGAAGACAGAGATATTCCTCTGGTGTATAATGTGGAAATAAACATTGAAAGCAAGCAAAGCAAAGCAAAGCAAAGCAAAGCAAAGCAAAGCAAAACAAAACAAAACAGTGAAGTGATGCAAAAAAATAGCAAAGAAAAGTAAAGTGGAACAAAAAACCAAACAAGCAAAGCAAAGCAAAACAAAACAAAAAAAACTGATGTGAAGAAAAAAAGCAAAGCAAAACAAAAATAGCAATGCAAAACAAAAAAATTAAGTGAAACAAAACCAAACCAGACGCAAAACAAGCAAAAAAAGAGAAAAAAATAAAATAAAAAAAAACAAAAAACAAAACAAAAAACATCAAAACTAAGCAATACCAGAAAAAAAACTGATGTGAAGCAAAAAATAAAAGCAACGCAAAGCAAAACAACAAAAAAGTTAAGTAAAACAAAACAAAAAGCATAAAAGCAAAGCAAAAAAAACAACAAAACAAAGCAAATACAGCAAAACTAAGCAATAAAAAAACAAGCAAAACAAAATCAAAATTAACAAGTGGCCATTCACAGAGAGCGAGCTTTTTTGCATTTAAAAACGTGAGACACAGTAGTGAAAAAAATATACATATATATTCACGGTCTAGAGAAACTGAACTTATTTTAACTTGAGCTTTGTGTTTTTAGAATGCTGCGAGATGCTACAAAAGACACGAGCACAGTAGTCAAACATGTCTGTCTAGCTCACGTTTACTTAGAAAAACAATGGAAAAGCAGCACAGTGGAATGCTAAAGCGTGTCGTTTTTGAACAGCCCCAAAGAAAATCCCTGCATTAGCACTGAGTTCTCCTCGTGAAGTGTCCAGACGGTTGGATCTGTCTCCCTCAGATCTCTCTGTGGAGGTGAACCAGACGCTGTGTCTACAGCAGGGCACAGGAGCGCAGTGGAGACACCTCGCTCTTACTGTCTTTGTCTCAGTGGCGACAGGGTTCGGCCAGAGCCCAGTCACCTGGGATGAGACCAGTCCTGTCCTGAATAAAGCGCTTTCTCTGTTTTCTTCTTTCTTCCACAACAAAACCTCCAACCTGTGGACTAACCTGGGGCCTGTTCTTCGTATGTCGCTTATCACATCCGAGATGAAATGTCACATCCAAGATGATATCATCGCGCTAATCAGGATCTGGCTAATTCGGCTCTGAACGCACCTGTTGTTGATGATTAGTATGGCTGGATTGAGTTATCTGCGGTGGTAGAGGACAGGTTTTAAGTATCAATTCTGCTTAAAAAGATGCAATCTAATCCTGTTTACATGAAATAAGCTGCTCCCGTGCAGGTTTAAGCTTACGGACCTGTTGCTATGACAGCAAGTCCAGGATGTGCTTCGAAGAACCAAACAATCCAAGATCATGCCAAATCGTCAACAATCAAATCCAGCTAACTGAGTTAGCGGCGTACGAAGAACGGGCCCCTGGAGTGTTACATCATAGTACACTGTAAAAAAAAATAATAATTTTTTTCTAAGTTGTAAATAAAAGAAAGATTACTGGAGTACGTTTTACAAGAAAATGCAACTTCAGTCTTTCTGCTTCAAAATTTCAGTTTTAATCCAATGTTACTTGTCATTTCATTGTAATTGTGAAATTTACCAGCAATCACTGATAGAAAATTGTTTCTAACACCCTTTTTTTTTTCCAATGTAGAAGAATCTAAATGCATGTTATTGATTGTATTATAAATGTTTCATCTGTGCATAGAACCAAGTCCCACTCTAAATTTTTTGTTTTTCTTTTCCGATAATCTGTTACACCTGGATGTACGTCACAGAAGAAAAGATCGGTTGCTACGTCCATTTAATCGCGACTTTAAGATTTTCTTATACTTAAAACTAGTGTTCATTTTGTCAGCTGTTTTATAATTTAATTCTAAACACTAACAATTAATTAATTAATTAATTCTAAACACTACTTAAAACAGTTGCAGATTTTTAAAATGATCGATTTATGCCTGTTGAACTTCCACAATAAATGTAGCTACTTTACTTCAAACACGCTTCTGTTTGTCTCACAGTAAGTTGAAAATATCCCTTTATCTGCCACCGTGCAATGCTGTTTGAGTTTCCGTGCTGTCTTGAGTGTGATCTGCAGTGAGTCAGGGCCGGTGAGGCTTCACCTGA
Source organism: Sinocyclocheilus rhinocerous (assembly GCF_001515625.1). Classification (NCBI taxonomy): domain Eukaryota; kingdom Metazoa; phylum Chordata; class Actinopteri; order Cypriniformes; family Cyprinidae; genus Sinocyclocheilus; species Sinocyclocheilus rhinocerous. The sequence goes on along the minus strand of NW_015659563.1, from coordinate 529,237 downwards.
GTCTTTCCCGCTGTACCGTACAGAGCTGAGCAGGCACATGAGTGGATAGTCCACATCTAATTACCGTGGCTTAATTAGTATCGGGGCTAAACCTCCACGGGGCACCTCCAATCTTAATTCATATGCTGACAGGGAGGAACAAGTGTTAATGTGCTATATTTATGTTAATACTCCCAAAGTGTATATGTGTGTGAGAGTGTGTGTGCTGGTGTGTGAAGTTATTTTGCCACACATGAAATGCCTTCCTTTACAGTTAAACTGATAAAAAATGTATATGTATGTGTGTGTTTGACAAATGTATAGATTTAGAAAAGAGACAATAAAAAAGAGCCACCAGAATTAAAGGGTTAGTTCACCCAAAAATTAAAATTTAGTCATATGTCATTCCAAACCCATAAGAGAACTGTTCATCTTCCAAACACAAAGGAAGATATTTTTTAAAAACTTGAGATTTTTGTCCCTCCATTGAAAGTGCTTTGCACCAAAACTTTTAAGTTTCAAAAGGATCATAGCAACATTGTAAAAGTAATCCATATTAATCGAGCTGTTTAGGGGCCGATCACACACACAACGATTTTGTGTTGTTTTTGAACGAAAACACTAGTGCTGTGTTCAAAATATCGATACGACGATGTATCGTCACAGAGATTTGACGATTAGCTGTCCCTGTATCGATACTGTGGCATGTGTGCAGCAGTGGACCACGCTTAATTTGTTTAAAATTTTACAACGTTTAAAATTGGTATCGTATCGTGGCCTCTGTATCGTGATACGTATCGTATCGTGACTTTGCTGGTGATACACAGCCCTAGAAAACACGTGCTAGACAAACAAGTTTGAGAATTGCACAATATCGCTGCGCCTAAAAACAGAGGTATTCTTCTGGCGTATATGTGGAAATAAACTGGAACATGAAAACGAAACTAAACAAAAATAAACAAAAGAAACAGCAAAGCAGAACAAAAAACAATGCAAAGCAAAACAACAACAAAAAACAAAACGAAGAATAACAAAACAGCAAAACAAAGCACACGCAAAAAATTTTTTTCAGTCCACTGCTTTTCCATTGTTTTTTTTATGTAAACGTGTTCGACAGACAGGTTTGAGAGTTGCACGTGATTACTTTATATGAACTATGAGCACTATATATGATTTATATGAGCACGTTTGAACCTCTGTTTACCATACTTGATGTGCTCTATGCACGTTGATCAGTGTTTATAGGTGAATAAATGTCTAAATCAAGTCTGCTCATCATATAAAGCGATTGCTTTTACAATTTCTTTATGAACTTTTTGAAGCTTGAAAGATTTGGTGGAATGGACTTGGAATAGAGGGAGAGAAATCTCTCAGGTTTCATTACACATATCTTCATTTGTGTACTGAAGATGAACAGAAGTCTTATGGGTTTGAAATGACCAAGTAACTGATGACAGAATTTTCATTTTTGAGGGTACTATCCCTTTAAATATATATATATATATATATAAAAAAAATCACTGTAATCAGTTGTGAAACTAGATATGCTATGTTTTAAAAAACATTTTGTACATATGTCCTCTTATGATTTGGCAATACCAAAAGGTCAACATCAAATCCTATTACAACCACAATAAACCTCAAAAAAGGTTATGTGAAAAAGAAGTTCATGTCGCTTTTCACAACTGTTGTTTTTACAAAATTACCCTTGCACCAATATATTCCACTAGTGAAGATTTTTATTATTTTTTTTTTTTTAGTTTGCCCTCTTGTTCAGGAAAATTAATGTCTATGTGCAGAATATAATCCATCATGCACTGAAAGCAGAGGTCATTCAGGAAATGATAGTAGGTAAGATTAGGTCTCTACCACAGAGACATTCACACACACACACACACACACACCGTACACAAACACACGTGTATGAACACACCACAATCCAGGAACTTCCTCACACTCCTTTGCCTTGACTTTGCCAAGTGCACAGAGGAGAAAACTCTCAAGGTTTCTGCGAAGGAGATTCTCACGGACAAAGTCAAATCCCAAACTTTCTCTAAAAAGAAAGTACTGTGGCAGTACCATGGTAATATCATAGTACTTTGATATATACCATGATACTGAACGATTACCACAACAGCATTTGCTTGGTTCTCCAATAGTTTTATTTCCAATTTCGCCTCATAGTGCTAAAAACATACAAGGCTATGCAATGAGACCTGGTATGACATACGGTCTGTGAAGTTATGATGATGAAATTTCCGTAATGTAGATCTGTGCCTCTCAAAGGTCTATAGGGAATCAGTAAAGCTATTCAAGGGCAAAGTATTTACACACACGCACACACAGTCGGCTGGTCAATACTGAATCAAAGTGTACAGGGCCACCCCTGCATAGAGATCACACATTAATCCCATGCATTAATTATTGACACTAAATTTAATTTGAAAAGCAAACGTACACCAATCCACTGGTCAGAGTTTAATAATGCAAACAGGCAATGCAGGGCGTAATCATATTGCTATTGATTAATATACAACAACTAAGGGTAGTCAGGCATACATGATAACCCATAAACATATCAGAGACTACATCAGTGAACAGAACGCACTGGATTATGGGTAGAACACATGTACGATTCTTTAAATCGCCAATTCTTAGAGACGCTGTAACGTGAATCTGTAACTATTTGACATAGGCAATAAAATAACACAATGTTAGTGCTGATTATGCAAATGAAAAACTAAATGTTACAGATAACGTAAACTAATGCAAAAATACAACACTATACTGACGATTACTTGAAGACAATAATAACATTATTAACTGCATAAAAAATTTTACACTGATGATTATAAATACAAATAAAAAGAAAAAAAACATCTTTTGTAATCTTTAGTAATGTGTTTTGTCTCCACCAGCAAAGCGTTTGTTTTATTGTTTGTTTACATAATCGTTTACATCAGCTGTTCTTCAATGTTACTTAAAATTATGTAAAATGAAAAAAGTAGAACAAAACAATTGTTACTGATCATTATGTCAACAAAAATAAAACAAAATATTATTGACATTTATTTAAGCAAACAACAAAACAAACAAAATGTTACTGATGATTAAGTAAATAAACAATAGAACAAAACATGTTACAATTATGTAAGCAAATAACAGAACAAAACAATTGTTTCGTTCTATTGTTTATTTACATGATCATTAGTAACAGTTTTTGTTTTATTGTTTATTTAATTTTCAGTAACGTTGTGTTTTGATCTGTTATTAATTTACATAATTTTCAGTAATGTGTTTGTTTGTGTTCGTAATATGAACTGACAATTATATAAATGAACAAAACACAATGTTACAGATGATTATGTAAATAGAACAAAATGTCAATTATGCAAACAAACAAGAGAACAAACTAAATATTACTGATAAATATATAAACAAACAATGGAACAAACAAAATGTTACTGACAATTACATAAACAACAGAACAAAATGTTAATGATAATTATGTAAGCGGACAAAAGAAAAAAAAAACTAAATGTTACTATTGATTACTTAAAGAAAAAAAAAAGATTTGTATTTACATTATCATTAGTAACAGTGTTTTGTTGTATTGTTTAATTTTCAGTAACAGCGTGTTTTGATCTTTTGTTAATTACATCATTGTCAGTAACATGTTTGTTCTAGTGTTCGTTTACACAAGTTTATATCAGTTGTTTAAAATTTTACTGACAATTCTATAAATTAACAAAACACAATGTTACAGATTATGTAAACTATAGGATAAAATGTTACTGACAATTATGTAAGCAAACAATAGACCAAACAAAATGTTACTGATGTTTACATAAACAAAAATTTGAATATGTTACTGATAATTACATAAGTGAACAAAAGAACAAACACAATGTTAGTAGTGATTATATGAAGAAACAATAAAACAAAACACTACAATATTTTTGTTCTATGACTATAAGTAACAGTGTCATATTTTGTTTTATTTTTTAGTAACACTGTGACCTTTAGTTAATTTTCATAACTGTCAGTAACATTTATTCTAGTGTTCGTTTACATAGTTTATATCAGCTGTTTAAAAAACTCAGTAACACTTTAGTATAGGGACCAATTCTCACTATTAACTAGTTACTTATTAGCATGCCTATTATTAATATATTGGCTGTTTATTAGTACTTATAAAGCATTTATTCTGCATGACTATATTCTAAATCCCTAATCCTGCCCAATACCTAAACTTAACAACTACCTTACTAACTACAGTATTAATAAACAGCAAATAAGGAATTTATTTAAGCAAATGTCATAGTTAATGGTTTGTTAATAGCGAGAATTGGACCTTAAAATAAAGTGTGACCAAAAATACAGACAATTTTAGAAAACAAACAAAACAGGGTTACACTTTATTTTAAGGTGTCCTTGTTACAGTGTAATTATACATATAAGTACGGAGTAATATTAATTAACTACATGTACTTACCATATGGTTAGGGTTAGGATTAGGGTTTGGCTTAGGGTTACTTGCATGTAATTATGCATTATTAATTGTTATTATAATAGTAAGTACATGAAACGTGTAACAAGGACACCTTAAAATAAAGTGTTACCCAAAACACAATGTTACAGATGATTATGCAAACAAATCATCAGTAACATTTATTCTATTGTTTATGTAATCATTTACATCATTTTTTCAATAGTGACAATGAAGAGACAATGAAAAATAAAACAAAATGCAAAGTTACTAACGATTATGCAAACAAACAATAGAACAAAATGCTACTGGTAATTACATAGGGTGGACAAAAGAACAAACTAAATAAACAAGCAAAAGGACAAACTGTGATGACAGAGGTGAAAATGAAGCTACTGTATGTCCTATACACAGCCTCCCTAAAATAACTCTATTTATCTAATGTGGGACAGAGGTATGGACCTGTAAAGAACGCCCTTCAATGAAAAGAGACAGAGATGGAGAGTGTGTGAAAAAGAGCGAGATGGCTGGAGATCATCTTTAACACTTAACAATGACCGGAGCAGAGGCAGTTTACCTTCTGCCACGGGCTGTTATGAATAGATGCCATCAGTCTGTCGCTCAAGAAAGAGCGAGAGAGGGAGACATCTCAGCCCGTTGATTTATGAAAATAATGAAATATGTACGGCTGACAGCTTGAAGGATCACCGTTGAGGTTTTATTCTAATGCACTTGTCCTCTTTGCAAATCACCCATCACCCATGTCAAGTCAAGCTGTTTTTCCACGGCAATGCTGAAAGCTGCCTATAAAGAGGATGGACCACTGATGGTGGCCATGTTTTAAAAGCCTGAAATTGATGTCCGTGTAGGTCGAGATTTTGAAACAGAAAAGCGAAGGCAGAAAACCTTCTTTGTACCAACTAAATGCGCCAAACTCTGACTCAGCAAAAAGCTCTAGTGTGAAAGCACTCTTGAAAACTAAAACAACCATTGTTTATCCATGCTAATCTTGAATCGTGTTTGACTTGTTTTTCTTGGGTGATAAAAGACAGATCCGGTTCTTGACCCCTCAAAGCACTTCTAGCTATACATGCTCGATTTAGTGTGTTGTTGCCTTCCAAAATGGGCAAATAAAACCTCTCAAACCAGCCTAAGGTGGTTTGCTTTGATGGATTTAGGCTTTAGGCAGTTGTCAGCCGGTAGAAAAGTAGATAAACCAGCTAAGACCAGTAAACCACATTAGACTGGCTAGGCCTAAAAAATAGGAAACACTTTGGGAGTTTCGAAGTCATCATCTGATTGGTTGAATTCTACAGGATTTCTGGGAGACGTGCATGTCACATTCTTTGATGGTCCAACTCGAAACAAAGCTGTCGTGATGTCAAACCTTTACAATTGTGACAATGAGCATTTATCAGGATCTGGGTTTTCAAAAGCATGTGAAGTTCACGGCATAAACTCTTGACTTTACACAATTTTGATGATCGACTTTACATTTTCACGCTCCTAAATATGAAGCTGAACAAAACAAACTCTCTTGGCCGGTCCTTGGCCAATTAAAGTTGTGATGGAGTCCACACCTTCTGCCGTCAGTCTGAAGGTCAGGCTACTCTAGACTAGGCTTGGCTGGTTTACCGTAGAAACAAGGAGGAACAGGATCGAGAGGCTGGACTCGATGGCTCCATCCGAAATCGCAAACTTCCCTACTATATAGTAGGGCTGAAATGATTAGTCGACATTATCGACAACGTCAACAATAAAAAATGGTCGACAAATCTTTTTGTTGTCGAGTAGTCGTTTGATCTCATATGACCTAATGTAAGAGCCTGCAATAACACGGTTTGACCAGTGTGGCGCTGTAGCGCAAGACTGTAATTCAGCCTTCCTGGTGCAATTCAAGAGAAGAAGACACAGCGCTTCAGAGCAAAGACAGCCGAACCTGAGGCCGCTGAGCGACGTTTGGATGATTATGTAAATATATGCTGCGCGTTTTCCTCTCAATAACGAAATAAACACAACAAAAACTGACCGCAGTGTGAAAGCAGCAGTTAAGAACGCATCTGATTACAGCGATGTGGATGTTTGCACGAGCTCTGCAGTTCGGTACTCCAGTAAAGTCCTACTAACTCCAGTAAAAGGTCTACTGAAATAATCGTTGATTAGTCGATTAATCGGTCTAATAATCGTTAGATTAATCGATTATCAAAATAATCCTTTGTTGCAGCCCTACTATATAGTAGTAAAGTAGGCAAAAAGTTCCTGAATGACCTACAATTTCTGGCGAGATTCTGCACACTTTACTATCCCATGAGGCCACGGGAGAGAAGAACGGCAGTGAAGTGATGAAACTAAGCTTGGTACAATAGATGACATGACAATGACAACATGGCAAATGTAGCACTTCTGGATTACATTTATACTACACAGAACATACATTTTTAACAAGGAAAGTAATTCTTAAAAAAAAAAGTACCTATAAGGCAATATACAATTTCGTACAGAGCCAATGTGTCTTAAACTTTTCACAGATTTTCACTTCACAAGACGTTAACTGATGGACTGGAGTGGTGTGGATTACTTGTGGATTATTGTGATGTTTTTATCAGCTGTTTGGACTCATTCTGATGGCACCCATTCACTGCAGAGCATCCATTGCTGAGACAGTGATGTAATGCTAAATATCTCCAAATCTGATGAAGAAACAAACTCATCTACATCTTGGATGGCCTGAGGGTGAGTACATTTTCAGCAGATTGTCATTTTTGGGTGAACTATTTCTTTAACTGTTAGGCTACGACAAAAACAGGCTAATTTACATGAGTGCCTGAGTAAACAATGTGAGCTCGCTTCGTAACAAAGAGATAGACAACATAAAAAAAGTGTGACAACAAAAGATATCAATTCATATCAGGTACCGCCAGTTAGATAAACAATATTTACTTAGCATGGCGTGAGGCCACTGCCTCTGCATCGTTTCACATTAGCAAACAAGCAGTCAAACCACCGCATTCCCATTCTTTTAATGAAGCGCTCAACATCACCACAGCTGTCTCTCTAATGCACGACATTAGCTAAAGGATCTCTTTAACAAATCAGATTAGGAAAACCTCATATTAAAAGCCTTTCACATAACAAAGCGCCTAAACCCGTATGAAAGCCGCAATATCGCTGCGCGCGGCGGCCCACCTCACTAGCCGTTAGAGCAAAGTGCTGGCACTGTAATCTAATAGATATCGTATTGCTCGCAGCAGTCCGTTGCAGAGGGAGTGGCGCTCTTTTCAATGGACCCTAAATGGGGGATGAATAGAGTCAGGCATCCTGAAGGACGCCTAAACTTAATTTGAGTGAGTTAAAAGGTTGGAAATGGTATTGAGCTGCTCCGCAGGGGCCGGGGGCGTTAGCGGGGCCGTTTAGCCAGCGTTTCAATGGCTTCTTGTCCTGTTAAAGTCCTCCTCAGACCCAGCTCATTTCTTTTAAAAGCCCGAGCAGCACCTTTAAGGATTATTAAAACAGTGCAGGAGGTTAGCGAGTGGAAGCGGCGAGCGCCGAGGCTCTGAACGGACCTGCCGTTTTCAGCGTGGCAATGCGGGGACGGACAATCTCTCCAACAGATAATGGTAATGATGATGGGTGCGATAGCTTTGAATCAATACGCCTCTTAAACTGGATCCATTGTTTTGAGATATATTACATCCTCCTGTCAGCTTCTGTAAGGCCCTTCTGAGGGATAATGTACACAGAGATCCCATAGGCCCGAGCGGCAGCATTGTGCTGTGCGTCTCGTTAAATGGTGTAATAACGAGCTGGGCCAAGGGACGCTGTGACTCTCTATGAGAACGCTGATCTTAAGTGGATGATTCAAGCTGAGACACTTCAGCCACAGTCGATAGCGTTCTGACTGCATGTGGCACACTTTACAACCACAAGGCCTTTCATACGGGGAAATGTACACTAGCAAACACTGGCAGCAACGCTGTGCTATCAGAAACGTGCAGAGCAGTCAGACAGGGATTTAGACCACCATAAACAAGCGGTCTGAATGGAAACGCGATGACTTAAAAGTTACAGGGTCTGGACAAAATATGCAGAATTTAAAGTCAGAATTATTATTATTATTATTATGGTATCACTTCAGTTTAAGGACCAATTCTCACTATTAACTAGCATGCATATTACCAGCATATTGGCTGTTTATTAGCACTTATAAAGCACATATCAATGCCTTATTCTGCATGAGCATATTTTAGATCCTTTAATCTTAAACCCCATACCTAAACTTAACAACTACCTTAGGTTACACTTTATTTCGATAGTCCACTTTAGACATTCTACTAACTATAAGTAACTTTGTAACTACATGTCAACTACATGTCAACTAATTATCATTAATTTGCAACTACATGTCTACTAACTCTCAGAGTAGACTGTTAGGGTAGGTTTAGGGTTAGTAGAATAAGTTGACAAAGAAAGTGTTAGAAGATATTAAGCAGACAGTCTACTAATACTCTACTAACTGCTAGTTGACATGTAGTTGCAAAGTTACTTACTTTAATAGAATGTCTAAAGTGGACTATCAAAATAAAGTGTTACCCTACCTTACTAACCATTAATAAGCAGCAAATTAGCAGCTTATTGAGGTAAAAAAAAACAAAAACTAAGTTAATAGTTAGTAAATAGTGAGAATTGTTCCCCAAACTAAAGTGTGACCATTATTATTACTGAATGATCCAAAAAATTTCATGGTTATTACATTCCCCATATTTTTCCACACAGAAAACATTACCTCATATATAGTAAACATTTTGATATATAGTGATACATTCTTAGAAATGTGCCCTTTGGATAAAAAAAATAAATAAAAAAAACCTACCACGGTTAAGAAAAGTTTAGATTTATGAATAAACAAATTGTCAGTAACATATTACCGTATTGGCCCGAATATAAGACGACCCTGATTATAAGACGACCCCCCCTTTTTCCAGATGTACCTTTTGGAAAAAGGCTTTTTAAAAACCAAATCTTGTTTTTTCTCATTAAAACACATTTTGTCTTCAATTATTTTCATATTGCATATTTTTCCTATTTTAATTTTTGTTTTGAAAGTATGGTAAAAACTGGTAAAATGTACCAACAATCACATTTAAAAAATATACACTTTTTGATATACCATAAAAAAAAAAAACAGGTAGCCCATCTGAATTAGGACATTTAGGCTATCCATCTAATAGTAGCCTACCAAAATCTTATTAACAGCAGAAGTTAAATCTTACTGTAGTCTTCAAATCTGGGTACTGTCTTACGTTTTAAAATCACAAAGAGAGTTTGGTCCCATCAGGCTAACGTGACAGTCACGACTCATGCAGCTGTAAGGTTTTCTGCTTCTTTAGTTTTTACTCGCGATCTTTACAACACGCATCACATTACGTATTTCATGGCACACTCATTTTATGCGTATTTGGCGCCACCTAGTGTTGTGGGTGTATTATTGACATGTCAAAGTCTAGACCCTGAATATAAGACGACCGCGTTTTTTCAGATGTATTTCCAAGAAAAAAACATCGTCTTATATTCGGGACAATACGGTAATTTAATAATAACACACACACACACACACACACATACACATACACACACATATATATATATACACACACACACACACAAACACAGATATCATATTAATTATTTCATAACTATACCATTACATTTTTGGCAAGTTGAATCACATTTTACAACTAACTTTGCCATGTTGATATAATCATTTATGAAAATAACTATCCTATATTTTAAGAGATTCATTGACTTTAATACAGTTATGAGCAACACACTCTAATGAATCAAAATAGGTTTTGATTTATATATAATTTATTATTAACATTAAAATGAAAAAAAAAAAAATCGGCCTAAAGAAATGGGGTCCTCTCTTTTTCCTGTTTTATGTTTATTTATTTTGGAAATTAATCTATTTTAATAATAATAAAAAAACATCATAGAAGAGGTTTATTTAAGTCATTGTATGTATGAACGCCTTACCATAATTCTAACTAGAGATTCATTGAATTTAGTGAACAAAATGACTATGTTACTGTGCCAAAGCGTGAAACAGACCCAAATTAAATGTGTAGAAAAGACCTCTTCATCTTTCCTATGGCTTCAGTGCTAGACGAGACCCTCAGCTCTCTCAGATTCATTATGGTAATGCAGGAAACTACGCCTCTCTTATTGCAAAATGCAAAACTCTCCCACTCCTGTAATTTATTATTTACAAGTACTTTTTTAATTACCGAAGTGCTTGTATAGCTTTTGTACGTCAGACGTGTTTTAATAACCACTTCAAATGTGTTTTCAAATGTAGCATGAATGCATAAATGAAAATGGAGTACACAAAACGAAAAACGAGGCAATCTTTACTTTGGTTAGTTATTTAGCAGGACTTCCTCAGCTCACCCATAGAGTATCTCCTTCTGCTTCAAATAGACTGTCAGTGTGTGGATTTATGAAGAGCGGCTACTTTGTATGCCAGCGGTGCAGCATCAGACCTGAGCTCTGAGAAAATTCACACATTTTTATAGATTGAATAATGGCCAGCATAAAAACGGTTTCATAGCAGGATAAATCATATGTCAAAATACAACCCATGTAACATCATGTAATTTAGCCTATGAGAATTACGTGCGTATTTTTCGACTAAAGACTCGCCCTCTCTGCATCTGCGGATAAATGTGGAACTTAATCGCATACATGATAATTTATTAGGAGATCTAAAATATTCATAAATATTGAATTAATCATTTATAATAGATCTTGATATTAACTGGTGTCTTTGAAGTTTTAGATGTACAAGATCTTCCCCATAGAAAACGTCCCCTGTGGACATTTTAAATTTACTTTGACATCATCTCGGCGGCGGATGTTTTATGAATATTCAAATGTACGGACACGGTTAAACAAAAGGAGGGAAAGACCCAGAGTGACTTATTCCTCGTGTAGAAGAAAGGCTGTAATAGCGGCTGTCGTAATGGCTGTGTGTCGTACAACTTTTATTCATTCACTTACATATTCTACTTTTTATGGCGCATAATTTAAAGGGATTTCCTTTCCTCTTCCCTGTCTGAGTTTGAATTTAGTCTGAGATGACAAACTTCTCTATGCATTTTTTTTCCCCCATCTGTTTGCTAGGTTCGGGAAATAAAGGACTAGTTTGTCCAGACCAGGACATAATTGCTGATGAAACATGTCCAAGCACTTTAAAGAGGATTTCCCTGAAAGAAACATCAGATGGAATAATTCAATGGTACAAACATTTCTGTCTCATTAAGGAGGAGATGGATGGAAATGCAAAGCCAATGGCCAAACAACTTTGCGTGGACCAGTTTAACAGAAGTGCAAAAGGTCCTAAAAGGGTCCAACATGTTGTGGAAATATAGCAGAATTTTCTTTAGTAGAACACAAAAGGAGAAATTTAGTAGAATGATCATGCTGCTCTTTTCCGTACAATGAAAGCATACAGCGAACAGGGTCTGCTCCAAAAGTATCATAAAAGCAGTTCATACAACTTATTTTTCAAGACATTCAGAATCCGTTTGACGGTTTTGTATAAGGAAAAGTGTCGACACAATCTTTTTTCCATTAACTTAACTTTTTGCATCAACTTCAAATGCTGCAAAAAAACTACTTTGGAAACACTTTGTATAGACAAAAAGTGCTTTAATACAAATAAACATAGAATCACATCACAGAATTAATTATGTGTCCGTAACCTTAGTGTTGTTCCCATAAAAGTGCTGTTTCTTGGTCATGTTCAAGGTTGCGCTAAATCTGTTCGTAATTCATATGCAGTGTAATGAACTAACAAATTCTAAATTCTGAGAATGGTTTAATGTATCAGTGTTTTCAGGGTTCCATGAAATTCACATTGCATATTACTGTTAAATGAGCCTTTTTAGTACATTAATATTTCCTAATTTAATAATACTAAATTACGGAATTAATAAGCAGTAAGCTGGCTAATTTCAGTTGTCTTTTTCAGTTTTACAAATATTTGGGGACATGTGAAAGATGCAGAATTTCTGATGTGAAAGATGAAAGATGCAGAATTTCTGATGAATACACAATTCTGTATGGCTTAAATGTGTATTTCTCTTCTGAAAAGGACAAATTTATGCAATAGACGAGTTCCCATCCACTTTTTACACTGTTCTGTTATCAAAAAAGAGAAATTTGTTTAAACAAACAAACAAACGAAAAAAGTTTACGAAATTTGCTGTCTGTAGGCCGTTTCCTTCCAGTTGGCCTTTTAACTCTCCCCACCATTGACGAGTTATCTCGTCTATTAGAAGACAACGCTTCCCCGCCAAAGACGAGTTTTTACGGCTTTTCGTGTTTTCACTGTTATACACTCGGGGGCGCTATTACACATCTTCTGAACGAGTACAAAACCTCCCGAACAAAAACACACCTGAACAGGAAGGAGAAACTAGCGATCTCTTATGTAAACAGATGCATATGAAAAATAATGCGATCATCAGCAATAGACAGCATATAAATGAAAACTGCATAATGTTACGGAGTAAAATGTTGATCCAGGAAGTGGTATATGTCTGTGCAAGCTTTGGAGGTGTTGATGGAAGCGATTTACTGGATTTATGCTTTGATAATCGTACTGAATATTACCCAGATGTAGTTTTCTCACCTTTTTGCTCAAAATTATGCATTTTTATGAAACCTACCTATATTCAAGTGTTGATAAAAAAAAGAATGCTTTAAGCTAGAATAAAACAAACTTTTGGTGTATTGCATATTCAAATATTCATACAGCAAAATATTCTGGAGGCCATCAAATTTTAGTGAAAATCATCAAAATCGCTGGCAGTGGCTGGCAACTTTTTTCAAAAATGCTGGCGGGGAAAGAGTTAATGATAAAATGGTGTGTGTGACCTTGTCATCCTTAAAAAATATATATATAAATAAACAGTTGCATTGCATTTCACAAACGTTGAACAGAAAATTATGTTGACACTTGCAAAATGTTTGCGATCATTAGCATTTCCATCAGCTAAATCAGTAAACACTGTGATACGCTAAACTTTTTTCTGTAAGTAAGGTAATAAATGAATCATTAAAACCTGGCTACCGTGTTTTATTTAAGAATAGTGTATTAATGCACACAATTTCTATCGTCAAAAGGCCAATTTGATGGAGACGAGCACAAGACAGCAAATTTAGCAATTTCACTTTGCCGATAACAGAACAGCACAAAAAAGTGGTTTATGCCATTATTTAGAAGTGACTCTCTTAATTTACATATAGAAGTCTTAAAGGTATAGCACTAAAACCGCATTTAATAGTAGGACTCAATGAGATTGAACAATTTGTCTGGAAAAAAACCCTAGATTTTACCAGTTGCAAGAAACCTTGAATATCACAAGTGATCTTCAGGTGGAAATAGACTTGTGCGGTAATGCGATATATCACGGTAATGAATATGCATGATACTGTTATCGTGGGCACTTCTAAATACCGTGAATAATTATATATTACAAATTATTCCGAATTTTGAATGCATTTTAAGAATACTTTTCCCATAAATTGGTCAAAATGCACAACACCGCTGTATGCTGCGTGAAAGACGCGTACGCACTCTGATGTAAACAAGCGCGGACGAGAAGCACATGGCAGAACATGTGAGAGACGCTCTGGATGAAAACGCACTTTCACTCTCTGACAGCAGATGGCGCTAAACTGCAGAAATAATAATAATAATAATAATTCATTTAAATGCAGCCGTTACCCCGGAAACCCTGTAAACAAAGCAGCTGCACTACTTCCTGTTTCTGAATCATGTTTAAATGATTTAAACAGCCATTCAGACTTGTGTATTTGCTATGATGTTCATCACAGCGCCAAATACTTAAATATTTAGACTTAATAGGCTATTTATTTTCAAACTTTTTTAAAATTTTAATCTGGACTACAACATGCCCTAGATATTGTTTGAAAGTGTTTTGATTCTTTATTGTTCGGTCACACTTTACATTAGGGCTTCATTAGTTAACACTAGTTAATTCATCAGTTAACATAAACTGCCAATGAAAAATTCTTCTGAACATTCATTAATCTTAGGTAATTACAATATTTAAAAAAAGTTGCAACTGTGTTATTTAATGAGCTAACATGAACTAAGACTTGTATTTTTTAAACAAAGATTAATAACTTCTGTAGCAAATGTAGCTATTGCTCATTGTGAATGTTAATCACACACACACACACACACACACACACAAACATACATAATACTCGTACATACACATACACACACACACACATACTCACTCAATCAATACATACACATGCACAAACACACTCAATACTCATACATACACACACACACACACAAATGCCTGTCATGCATCTCTCGGGGTCTTTCTGCTGCTCTTCGCCACTGCTTCACATCACGCCCTCCAAAACACTTTCAAACACCACACAAACTCTTCTAAAGTCGATGTCCCATGATGGAGAGATTCAGATGTAAGCTTCGGAGAAAATCCGCTCGCGTATAAACACTCCGTGTAGCGCTGCGACGCCGTTCTGTGTAAGCAGCGTGCGTAACGAAGAGAGCGCAGTCAGCGCACGAACACACACTAACTTTGTGCACGGCTATTCTTCAATCCTACTTACATCAAATGTGCAAACTGTCAATCACTGTAAACGTCCTTGTGGTTGGCTAACAATATTTAAATGGCCGGTCCTTCAGCATTTATGTTAACCCCTTCCTCTCTGGTGTATTGATTTAAAAAACAAGCTCAGAACATGGATCCTGAGTGTTTTAGCTGTCAAATGATATATAGTTTATGATAGTTGATTGAATATTGTTTTAAAACAAAAGGTAATAAATAGCACAGACACGCCTAAACACGCCGGTGCGGGTTAACAGGTTTTAACTTAATTTCAATATCG
Organism: Sinocyclocheilus rhinocerous; assembly: GCF_001515625.1. Taxonomy (NCBI): domain Eukaryota; kingdom Metazoa; phylum Chordata; class Actinopteri; order Cypriniformes; family Cyprinidae; genus Sinocyclocheilus; species Sinocyclocheilus rhinocerous. The sequence continues at coordinate 513,813 of NW_015659563.1, read as the reverse complement.
TGATAATACCGTATACCGTAATAAAAGCATTAGCAATTAATCGCAACATGAAAATTTGATACCGGCATATCCCTAGGTGGAAATTAGAAGAAAATTACCAAGAAGCCGTGGTTTACAGCTTTGAAAGTGGCTTAGCCAATCAGAATCAAGGACCGGAACTATCCGTTTTATAAAAATAAAGCATTTGTGTAGAACACTTTAACACTCCATCCATACATCTTCACCTTGTCAGTCTGGGAAGTCCAACAATGAACTTCAACAGATTCAGCCTCCATAAATGATCCTCTGTCACTTCTGTAATGTATTCTCCATTTAGCATACAGCCAGTGTGGGACTAGCATCTCCATCACGCGTCTGTAGTGTTCGCGGGAGGGTAGAGCGAGTGTCGGAGTGCTCAGGGCACTTCCTGAAGGACACGACGATTCATCATAAAGCTCTCTGATGGATCACACACACATTCAGAATGAAAAGGCCCAAGTCACAAAACAAAAGCAGCATATTTGTGGAAGTGTCTGCTCCACACTCTTAATCACTCAGAAGAACTTCTGTTAGATTTTTTCTGAGTCTTTGTGATTGATTGATGATGTAACAGCTTGGCTTTGGAGAGGGACACACATATTGTGGAAACCTAATAAGAGGGAGTCTGGTTTTACATGTGAGGTGATGAATCTCTTTATCAGTGGAAGGTCATTTTTCACCACACAGAAGATCCTGAGGTGCGTTAAGATATGCATCAGCCCCGTTGCATCACCTCGTAAAAACAGACATCAAAAGGAGCTCAAAAGAGCTCCAAAACGCTTCCTCAGCACTTCGACAGAGCAGAGAAGACTGACCGCCACGTTTAATCACTTCCTGTCGCAATGTCTCAACATGAGCTCAAACTATTTGCATTTACAATTAAAAATAAGACTTTCTTTGGATTCTGTGGTCCACATTTGCAAACTTTTTAAAACGGATGTGTGCAATTATTTTCTTGCTCTATAGACATAAACTAATAAACTAAAAATGACTAGAGGTTAAAAAAAAAACTTGTAGAATCCTGTAGAAAGGATGAGACGATATTGAATGTATTTATTCATTTATTTATTTATGGATGGAGGGTCAAGTTCACTTTCATAAGCATCTTGCATTATGGCAATGCTTCTTTTTTAGTTTCAGTGCATTATTATTATATTTTTGCTGTAACCATTGTAATTTAACAACCATTAAAACCTTTTCGGTGGCAACATTCTAGAAAGGCTGCATTACTGATAAAAGCAGCCTAAACCAATGCATTAATAGCTGTTTGATTGTTGACAAATTGCACAGCTGTTGGTTAAAGGCTTATTGGTAACACTTTATTTTAGGTTCTCTTAACTAGTTGCTAGTATGTGTAAACAAAACAGTGCGCCGCACTATCCGCCATTCATTCATTGTGGAAATCATGGCGCCTTATGCGTGATATCAAATGCTTCCGCAGATTTATAGTATTACTATAGTATTTCACCTGAGCATTGCGAATCACGCGTATGGCCATGATAAACGCTGAATGATTGACAGGCTTTCTGTTGTAACATCGCGCAAGGTAAATAAGGGTGACATCTAGTGGAGAAGACTAATGATAAGATTCACGTTAATCAGATCTTGTTTTAAATGTGTGCTGAAATAAATCCTGGAAAAGATCGATTCGCGGCTTTTGAGAATCGATATCGAATCGACGTCATTTTAAAAAAAAACGATTAATCGAAAAATCAATTTTTTTGCCCAGCCCTAGTAAAAATGTAACTATGGTTTCTAGGTAACGTTATTTGTATGTAAAATACATTTAGTATAAATGCACAAATGCTATAGCTTCATCACAAAAATACTGTAATTATATTCCATTACTCCTTTAATATATGTCTATGTTAATAATATAATAAAATTCAATATGAATATCCCACATTTCTGCCACAATACCATGCTGCACTTAGTGTTACTACAGTAAATCTATGGTAAATTATGGCGATTTGTAGATTGAAAAGTGTATCGTTGCTCAGAGTGTTTCTGCTGTTTGTCAGCGCTGTTTCATCTGGTTTTAAACTAGTTTAAATCACAGAGTCATTTGTGTTCTTCTCTGAATTCAAGCGCTTCACACTGATCTCACAGCGCTGTTTAGTGTTGCATGACCGAGACTCGTCAGCGAGTAAACGCATCTGCTCTAGTGAGCTCGCGCTGCCGTTTGAACTTTGAGCCACGCAGATAAATGGCCCTTGTGACGCGGTTCAAATGAGTAGCACTGATTCCTTCCGTTTTTTTCGGAAACATTATAAATAAACATTATATCGACCATTTATCGAACTCTTCATATCGTTTTATCGAGGAAAAAAAAAAGTTATCGTTTTATCGCCCAGCCCTAGTTTGAATTATTAAATAATCAGCCGATTATGACACATCAACATATATTCACCCGGTCTTTACTTGTTCATATACATGTTCACCTAACATCTTTTATTGCAGCGAAGCTTTGACACTCAAACTTCACTTCACAAACAGCACTCACCACATTTTCAGTCATGTTTCATTGCACTTGTTGGATTATCGTGCTTGTGAACAAAAGTGGAAACTGGCTGATTTACATTGCGTATCCCATCAGTTACAAAAGAGACGTGTCCAGAGGCACTTGGTGGCACAGACTATTTCACTGACGCTAAAGAAAAGATTCAAAAGCAGCCCTCAGGGCGCTCAGACAGCAACACACACATAATACTGCTTGACAACAACATGATAAGAAAAGTGAGAACAAAAGGAAAAGGAGAAAGACATGTATCAGTCCAGGGACTGGACTTCAACCATTTGCATTTTATGATTTCCATGAAGTCTGGTGCAATTCATACTTAAGATGACTTGAACATAATTAATGTTTTTAATTTGCCAATTAAAATTCAGGTAACACTTTAGTTTCGGGACCATTATTAACATTCATAATACTAGCATATTGGCTGTTTATTAGTACTTATAAAGCACATATTAATGCCTTGATTCTGCATGACCATATTTTAGATCTCCTAATCCTACACCATACCTAATTTTAACAACTAACAACTACCTTACTAACTATTAATAAACAGCAAATTAGCAGTTTATTAAGGGAAAACTCTTAGTTAATAGTGAATACATGTTCCCTAATATAAAGTGTTACCAAAATTAATTTTGATATATTTTTGAGGGGCATAAAGTCAGTGTGATACAACAGTCCTGATGTCAAAATGAAGAAAAAGTCTCATTAAAACCTTAAATTTAAAACTGGCATAATCTCTTTTTTTTTGTTACACTGCATTTTACAGTAGTTGTGTGCTTAGTGTACTTATACTGTACTTAGCCAAGAAAGTACTGGGTAGTATAAGGTAACTACATGAGTTAACGTTAGGTTTAGGAGTAGGTTTAGGGTTATTACCTAGTTATTATCGAGTTATTGTAACATGAAACCAACATGAACACAAAGAGTACATTTCCAAGAACTAACTGTTACAAAGTCAAAACCCTGCACTGTCTGTCCACAGATGGCCCACAGATGTAGACATGAGAGATACAGGTGCACTGATGGATTCTGGGCGACTGAGATGTGTGTAAGTCCTCAAGTGTAGATGAACTGGAGAAGAAGACCTCTAGCGGTAGAACTCCTCCTCTACTGTCAGCATGTCAAAGCTCATGAGGACTGCATTCATCATATCACCGGCATGTATGATGGATTTCCATCCGAGACGCCGCTACAATCCCCAACTTACTCATCGCTAATACGTTTGTATCTCTCCACTTTCCCGCCTTTTCTCTGTTCCTTCCCTGTCTTTGTCAACCTTACTGACAGAAAAACAAAAGCAGACATCTCTTCAGTGTTCTGAAATATCCAGTACCTTCAGATTCGCAATTTGCCGTACGACCTCAAAGTTTGACCCAAAGAAATGCCGTTCTGAATGAGACAGCCTAAGCTGTTTGACAAAAATGAATATCTGGAGGTTATTGCAAGACACAGCGAGAGCCGGTTTGATTTCACCACGGACGCGACCGACAGATCCGTGTGTCTCACAGAGAAAAAATGGTTCCCTGTCTTACAATCTTTCTTGGGGGTAAAGGGTAGGGGATACGCGCACCTTTGTGATGGCTAGGACGAGGTTAGTACGCAGGACTGTGCAGGTCGCTGGAGCAGAGGGTTAATAGTCCAGTGAAGACATGGCTGGCACCAGTGAGTTGCACTAATACACTTGGCAGCCAATTCAGTGTCAAAGCTTAATTCCCTGAGGGCTGGAAGGACACTACGTAATCTGTATTCAGCCCTGACATTGTCCACATCTGATACGGAACATTAGCTGCTAACTCCCTCTATAGACTAGTGTCCTTCAGTTTATATTACTTTATGTTAATAGAAAAAAATTACATACAACATCATTTGTCATAGTTACAGCAGCCAGTGGATGGCTGATTTAAATGCATGTGTTTACTGTTAGGGGAGGGACGGGAGTTGTCTCTTTTGGCCTTATTGATCTTTGATCCATTCTCAACCTCCCCTGCCCTGAACTGTTTTATTCGTCGGACTGAACGAGTTGTTGATGGTCAGCACTTGCCCAAGCGAACACTGCTGTCGGAGCCATGGTCTAGCAGTTGACGCATGTTCTGTGATGCTCATGTTTGAGACACTGGTTTGTGACACTCCCTGATCCCATTCTACCTTACTTTTTCAAAAAATTATCTCGTTCAGTTCCGACTCTCTGCTTCAGTATTCTATTTTTACTCATTTCATTTACAGTAAGTATCAACTGTGTCTCAGATGTTTTTCCTAAAAGTCCTTACGGATAGCATAGTGCAGATTGTTTAGTTTGGAGATGGTGGTTCAGTGGTTAGCACTGTCGCCTCACAGCAAGAAGGTCCCTGGTTTGAGTCCCGGCTGCAGGGCCGGCCCAAGTCTTTACGGGGCCCTAAGCAGAATTTTACATGGGGGGCCCCTCAGTGCCGCCAATACGACTGATTGTTGTCAATGCTTGATTATTCGCACACCCATTATCGATTTTATGTGTTGTAGCTGTGTTGCTTACATCATACCAATGTCTGCCTGTTATATTTTTACCCTTCTGCGATTTTTAATTGTAACAGTAGCAAACCCACAAGAGTGGTCAGGTGTTAATTTGCACTTTAACATTCAAAGTCTTAGAGTATTAAGTGGCGTACTTAATGAGGTGTACTGAAAAGTAGCTAAATAAACCAGCTGACAATTCATTTACGGAACAGAATGTTATTTTAGCAACATAAATTATTAAACACACATCTAAAGCAACAACTCTTAATCTATAACTAGCTAATTGAGGCATAATGATATTGGAATATAGCGAGACCCCAAAGGTAGGCTAAGGTAAATAATGTTAAGCGGTTATCAGCACCAAGTTTACACAGGAATTGTTTATACACAGGAAAGTTATTCTTACACAGAAGACAAAAACTTTAATCAAAAACTAGCTAAGTAAAATATTATAATATATTATGATGTCAAGGCTATTATGGATGTTTATCAAACATGAACTTCCCTAAAACAAGAAGATACCCTACCTAGGCTATGCTAATTTACTAGTCAGCCAGGCCCCCTCCCACCCCAGGTTCAATTTGTCCCCCCTTCACCCCCGAAATGCGATTGATTTTAACCCTTTGACGCGCCGCGCTTTGGCTGGCGCTGAGCCAGAGAAAGACGCGCTCAGTGCTTTTCATATATCAAAACTGTTCACAGTGTTTTCAACCGCTTTATTTAATTTATTTTAAGATTTCAGACATTTAAATAGACATTGTGTAGGTAACCCTAAAGTTTACTCTGTTTTCTCCCAGTTCACTGGACACTTACTTTCATGTATTTTGGGAGAAATGGGTGAATTTAGGTGATGTAAATTTGACAGATCCACACGACAGCATCCAGCGCGCATTATAGATCAACTAACATGGTCATTAAGGTTGTTTAAACGACAAAACAAATTAATTTACACATATTCGACAATCAGAATAGGCTGTAACATATAGTTCATGATGTAGGCTAGTTACAATTCATTTACGGAACAGAATGTTATTTTAGCAACATAAATTATTAAACACACATCTAAAACAACAACTCTTAATCTATAACTAGCTAACTGAGGCATAGTGATATTGGAATATAGCAAGACCCCAATGGTAGGCTAAGGTAAAAAATGTTAAGCTGTTATCAGCACCAAGTTTATGAAACAGAAGCTTATTTTTATTACAAAAATATATACACAGGAAAGTTATTTTTACACAGAAGACAAAAACTTTAATCAAAAACTAGCTAAGTAAAATATTATAATATATTATGATGTCAAGGCTATTATGGATGTTTATCAAACATGAACTTCCCTAAAACAAGAAGATACCCTACCTAGGCTATGCTAATTTACTAGTCAGCCAGGCCCCCTCCCACCCCAGGTTCAATTTGTCCCCCCTTCACCCCCGAAATGCGATTGATTTTAACCCTTTGACGCGCCGCGCTTTGGCTGGCGCTGAGCCAGAGAAAGACGCGCTCAGTGCTTTTCATATATCAAAACTGTTCACAGTGTTTTCAACCGCTTTATTTAATTTATTTTAAGATTTCAGACATTTAAATAGACATTGTGTAGGTAACCCTAAAGTTTACTCTGTTTTCTCCCAGTTCACTGGACACTTACTTTCATGTATTTTGGGAGAAATGGGTGAATTTAGGTGATGTAAATTTGACAGATCCACACGACAGCATCCAGCGCGCATTATAGATCAACTAACATGGTCATTAAGGTTGTTTAAACGACAAAACAAATTAATTTACACATATTCGACAATCAGAATAGGCTGTAACATATAGTTCATGATGTAGGCTAGTTAACAAGTTTGTGGATATTTTGAATAAAAAGAGGAAAAACTAAATAAAAGTCATACATCTGTCATACAGCGCTATTGTGACTGCATGATGCGTCGCTATTAAAATAATAAGATGATACGTATAAATTATTTAAATATTTAATATTGCTTCTTTTCCATGTACGCTTGGGCCTGGTGGCCACGGGGGCCCTAAGCAGCTGCTTAGTTTGCTTATGCCTTGGGCCGGCTCTGCCCGGCTGAGCCAGGAGGCCTTTCTGTATGAAGTCTGCATGTTTTCCCCGTGTTGATATAGGTTTGATTCAGTTTCCCCTGCAATCCAAAGGTGAACTAGAGTGCTGCAGGGATGACGTTCTTGTAGGTCAAAACCCAGAAACAAGCATTTTAGAAGTTCTGGTTCCATCATCCAAACGTCAATGGGGTTTTTGAATAAAGATTGAAAGAGTTGTCAGAAGCTCAGTGATGGTGACTTTGAAATCATGCTACCATGGTATACTTTGATTATAGCCTCCGTTTAGCTTTTTTTCTTCTGTTGATTGTATTTAATATTCATAATTCAACACTCTACATAGGAAAAGATGTTTGGATAATGGATGGATGGATGAGTTCATAATGAGACTTTGAGATCTTCTCTGAAACTCTAGAGCAGTGGTCCTAACCCTGGTCCTTGAGTAATCCCAGTATTTTGTATGTTTCCATAATCAAGCTCATCTGAATCTACTCATCAGCCTGTTATTAGTGACTCCAAGACCTAAAATGGATGTGTCAGATAAGAGTGATGTACAAAACATGCCGGGGTTGGTGATGACGGCGAGACAAGAGATTACTGGTATCTTTTTGTTTTCTCAGGAGAAACATATGAGAAGCTGGAGACTTAAAACAAAAGTGTTCTCCGTTTAATTTCATTGCGGTCCAGGACAGTGGTTTTCAAAGCTTCTCCTGGGCCACTGTTCTGCAGAGCTTAGCTCCGACACCAATTAAACACACCTAAACCAGTTAATCAAGGTCATCAGGAATACCAGAAACTTCCAGGCAACTGTGTTTGAGCTGGTTGGAAAAATAATCTACAGGATGTTGGCCCTCCAGGTGCAGGATGGGACACCCCTGGTCAAGGAGAAACTAGATATTGAGGAGATCTCACTTGTGACCCCTTTATGGGTTTTCTTTTAATTGCAAATCCTTTTGATGTGCTCACTGTTTGGAGTTATGTCTTCTACAGTGTGTATCTCTCTCTTCAGATCCGACTAGGGGATAAAATATGGCCCTCTTTCTCCTGTCAGTGGGTTTCTATTGGTCTGCAGGTCATTTTGCTGTCTAAGACCTAGACAAACACCCTCTTGACTTAACATTCACTTTGATCGACTGACTCTCTCACTCATAAGACACACATCTGTCTCCGGTGTCACACTCATGAACACAGACGACCTTTAACCCCCACTTCCTCAAAGCATCAGGGCGAAGCCACTAAAGGAGACAGGTTAGTCAGATAGCAATATGTGTGATCAATATTGTCTACGAACCCCGATACAAGCATGCTAATGCCGCCGAGCTGCCGGGAGCCAATTCACACAACGTGTACACACACATTCGCACATACCAAAAACAATTAGGAAACTCATTGAAATTTGCATCATTGTTGTTTTACTTCCTCTTCAATCAGATGTTATTGGTAAAATTCACCTCAAAATCAAACGTAGCCCTGCTGAAAGTTCACATATGGTTTCTGTGATAATCTGAGTGTGTCGTCTTAATTGAAGTATCTCCTGCTAATTGATAGTGTCTAATTGTTCTATCCTTAATTAAAAAGGATTTGCGCAGCATCACGCTGATATAGTCTTCATAATGCTGATTGGATAGCGCTAATTAGATTTAATTTGCAATTACTTTCACACACAGTTGTATTAACCTTTATAATGTAGCCCCGCCAACGCCCACCTACTCACAGGAAGGATCACAAATGCTGTTTAACTAGTAGGTTATAGCTCTAAGTTCAAGCTGTTATGTGCGGGTTAGACTAACATGAGTGATGTTATAATAAAAGTCTAATTATGTGGGAAAAGCTAAAGACTGGATAGCTGGTTAGCATGTTTTCCTTTGAATGAATATTAATGGGAAGCTCAGGAGCCACAAACCACAATTCCTTTAGCCTTAAAGGTCCACACTCCTAATTTTTACACTATTATTCAAAAGATTTTTTAAATGTTTTTGAAAGGAGTCTCTTATGCTCACCAAGACTGCATTTATTTGATCAAAAATACAGCAAAAAACAGCAATATTGTGAAATATTATTGCAATTTAAAATAACTGTTTTATATTTTAAATGTTTTAAAATGTCATTTATTTCTGTAACACAAAGCTGAAATTTCAGCATAATTACTCCAGTCTTCAGTGTCACATGATCTTTCAGAAATAATTCTATATGCTGAAACATTTATTATTATTATTATTATTATTATTATTGTTGAAAACAGTTGTGCTACTTCATATTTTTGTGGAAATTTCTTATTTATTTACTTATTTAATGATTAGCGAAAGAACAGTAATATTTGAAATATAAATATTTTGCAACAATGTACAAGTCTTTACTGTCACTTTCAATCAATTTAATGCATCCTTGCTGAATAAAACTATTAATTAAAAAAATTACCCCAAACTTTTGAACAGTAGTATATAGTATAGAAATAAATACTTAGAACATTGAAATGAATACAAATAAATATCATGCATATAATAATTAATTTACATGTATGCATATATGTATGGTCTTGGCTCTTGTCATGGCTTGACTAGCTCTGGTCTAGATGGACGATTTTACATTTTCTGTGCGTAAGCTGTCAGCTTTTATCTAGACACAGGCGATCTCTCTCTCAGTTCTCAGAGATGTTTCCAGGTCCTAAGTCTGTTCTTTTTCTCCACCACAGCTGGATTCGTTCCAGGTGGCACATATCCTGCAGAAGAGCTTCAAAACACACAGCCGGTTGTACATTCATCACTAGCACTTGACTGACTTTGAGTGGGACACTCGTATGGGTTTATGACAGAAAGAAGGAGTCACAGGGCACTCCTCTGGTGTGTGTGCTTGTGACAGACTGATCCAGCACTCAAACATGTCATCTGCAGTCAGGCGGCCCCCTGTGGAAGCATGAGCCAGCTGGCAGCAGTCCCTCCAGAGAGCAGGACTCTATAAACACGAGGGGAGAAAAACCACACTACACCACCCCGGCTTTTATATGACAGTACTGATTAACAACAGCATCTCTGCTCTTAAATGTACTTAAATGGATAGTTCACACAAAAATGGAAATTCTGTCATCATTTCTTCACGCTCGTGACGTTCTAAACGTGTATGACTTATTTTATGTTCCACAGGGGGAAAAAAAATGGAGAAAGTAAATCAGTAAATTTTTAGGTGAAGTTTTCAGGCTTTAACTCTACAGTTTTGGGTGAACTGTTCTTTTAAGTAGCTAGTTGTTTTTTGTTCTTTTCAATTCTATTCCGCTTTAATATATTCTATTAAACTGCGCAATGTTTTACTATGGTATTTTATTCTATTCCATTCTATTTTATTGTTACCTTCCATTCTGTAACAAATTTTGCTCTATTCTATTCTATTCAGTTTTATCGTATCATGTTCTGTTTTGTTATTTTTTATTCCATGGAGTTCTATTCAGTTCTGCTGGGTTCTATGTATTTGATTATATTCTATACAGTACTGCTCTGTTCTATTCTGTTTTAGAGTATATTACATTCTATTTTGCTTTAATTTTGTGCACAATTTTATCCCATTCAGTTATTTTCTATTTCATTTTATTTCTACAATCTATATCACCATTGTCATATTATATTGTATTTCATTCTGCTGTTCTATTATAATCTGTTCTATTTTACTATTGTATCGTATCTGTTTTATTCAATTTGATATATTGTCTTTAGTAGTGTCGTTTTTTGTTCTATTCTACTATGCTGCATTCTATTTTTTCTCCATTTAATTCTGTTGTTCTCCACTGTATTATGTTCTATTTTTATTGTTATCTTCTACTCGGTTACATGTTTTGTTACAGTCTATCATGTTTTCCCCCCCATTTCATTTTTACTTATTGTGTTCTATTAAATTCTGTTGTATTTTGTCTTCTATTCCAATCTACTGGGTTCTATTTTACTGTATTTTATTATATTCTATCATATACTATTGTATTAGCAGTATATTTCATTTTATTTCACTTTAATTCTATTGTGCAAAATTATTTTCCATTTGTTATGCTCTATTTTACTTTGTTATATTCCATTTCTCTATTTTCTCCACTTTTATTGTCTGTTCCAGTCTACTGTATTTTGTTCTATTCTGATCTTCTATTGTATTAATCTATTCTATTTCATTTGACATCTTCTGTTCTGTAGTGGTCAAAATTATTTTCCATTTGTTATGCTCTATTTTACTTTGTTATATTCCATTTCTCTATTTTCTCCACTTTTATTGTCTGTTCCAGTCTACTGTATTTTGTTCTATTCTGATCTTCTATTGTATTAATCTATTCTATTTCATTTGACATCTTTATTGGTTTGTCCTGTTCTATTATGTTGCATTCTATTTTACACTCTATTTTATTCTGTTGTACTTTGCTCTATTCTATTCTATTGTTATCTTTCGTTTAGTCACATATTCTGTGCTATTCTATTCTGTTCTGTTTTATTCTATTTTGGTCTATTAAAATCGGTTGTAATATGTTCTATTCTTTTGGATTCTATTAATCTATTTTTTTTCTATACTTTACTGCTCTGTTCCATTCCATTTACTGTTTATAGTTTTCTACACTGGTTTAATTCTAATGTGCACAATTCTATCAAACTGAATTATCTTCTATTTCATTTTATTATTTCGCATTTTAATTTTCAATTATTTTCTGTTCAATTCTATTCTGTTTTAATCTGTTAAATTATATTGTATTCTGTTCCAACGTTTTAGATTCTGTTTAACTACTGCATTTTATTCTATACCGCTCCATTCTATTCCATTTTACAGTAACGCTGGTTTGTTTCTATTGTTAAATATTTTTAATCTAGTGTTTTATTCTATTATTCTATTTCTATCTTATTATTTTATCTATTATTTAGTCTATCTATTGTGTTCCAATCTATTCTGTACTGTTCTTTTCTATTGTGTTCCATTCTATTGTTATTTTCAGCATTATTTGTTGCACTCTATTTTAATATTTACTATTCTAATATTCTCAGCACTTTTTTATGTTCTATTGTTGCATTCTATTCTATTCTACTCCCCCCACTCCCCACAATAAAGATTTCACACAATTCATGTTAGCAGTGTTATTAGTCTTATAATTATTGAACTGATTGCAGTGTAGTTGTGAGAACCTCCCTTGCTTCTCCGGCAGTTCCAGAGAAAAACAGATACATGTGATGGCTTTACCAGCCGTTTCCTTTGAAGCGGGCTCTTGGAGGTATGTATTGATATTTGGGGAAACCGATGGTGTGCTTAATCACTTTGATATTTTTATAGAGTGAAGGAAATTGATGCCTGCCTCTAACGATCCCCAGAATAAAGTGTGATGACATCACGTCGACTCCATCATAGCAGCTCACTGGAGCTCGGCTAAAAGAGCCATAAGCTGATCAATGCGGGAAAGAGAAACAGTGAGTTACAGGGACGGAACAGGTTAGCAAAACAAAAAATCTAACAAACAGACCACAACAAGTCAAACCCAGCCAGGTTTGATCTCGTCTTCTCTTCCAGTGCACTGCAGTCAGCATCACCAGGTCACCCGGTGAAGACGCACAAGCTCGGTTGTCTTTTAATTATTTTCTTTGAATAACCCGCTGTGAAACACGGTCGCGTCCACTCCCACACACAGAGACGGATGCACCCAGCTCTCCCGGTGGAGGTGCAGGGTGAAGGACAGTCAAGTTGGTATGAGAGGGGAAAGGATCTGTTTAACAATTCCATAAAGAGAGCCGGCGGAGGCCTGGGGAGAGCGGGCAAGGAGAGCTTGTCAAAGAGTCAATCAAAAGGCCCTGACCAGACTGAGGGGGAGAATAGCCTCTCCGCAGGTCAATTGCTGTGTGTCTAGCTCGAACCACACACTCAGCAGGAGAAATCAAAATTCACCATTTACTTTCTCAAATAAGAGAGCCGGCAGAGGCCTGGGGAGAGAGGGCAAGGAGAGCTTGTCAAAGAGTCAATCAAAAGGCCCTGACCAGACTGAGGAGGAGAATAGCCTCTCCGCAGGTCAATTGCTGTGTGTCTAGCTTGAACCACACACTCACACACTCAGCAGGAGAAATCAAAATTCACCATTTACTTTCTCAAATACATGTTCCTGGTCTTGCTGTGCACAATTCACCAGTCCACATTATTCAAAAAACAAAGTCAGACTGAATGAAATGCCCAACATCCAATCAGTTTCCAATGGATAAAATAAGTCCCGCCCTTCATTATAATATTGTTGAATATTATGTCATTTTAAAATACTGTATGTCACATTACATTGGGACTCATATTCCCTAATCAACGGCACAAAGCTGTAACCTCCACATTGTTGTTTTAGTGAAAGCCAACCCAGGCAATAGTTTATTACACAAATGTAGACTAATTGAAAAGTTGTTTTAGGTTTCCACAAGAAGTTCTGTAAGCGAATTCTGGTATTTCGAAAGCAGAAGGAAATTTCCACCTCCACTCCGAGAGGGAAGACTGGAGAGAATAATCTCTCCCTCATTATTATCAATTAAGGTCAAGCTGAGAGAGATGGAAAGAACGAGGGATGAAGCAAACGAGTAGGCTGGAGTTTGGTTACTTTGGGATTTCAACAACAGACGATTATATGATCAGTATGAGTGCGTTTTAATGTAATTACACATATATAATCCATGTTTTTTTATGGAAAATTGAAATAAAAGTAGAATGGAAATATGTATAAATGACAACTCGAGGAAGTTTAGTTGGCACTTTCTGAAGTTAACTACGGTAAGTAGGCAGCTGTGTGTGAATACAGTAATGCTTTTAGAAATGGTGGAGGAGGAGAAGTAGTGAGTTAGAGACCAGGACAGGCCCAGAGTCAGTGATTAATGACTGGAATCCACTGAGGGAGATAGTGAGGGAACACTGTGATTATCCTGCCTGTAGGGCCCTGGGTTTACACACAATCTCTGACCCGGAACCAGTATGAATCTCCTGACCTTCACCACTCTCACACATAAACACACACAAACACAAGGATAAGTCTAAATCTGCCCGAGAGGTAGGCGGACACCCTGGCCGGAGTTAATGGTGTTTTTTTCCAGGTGAGTAAGTTGGCGTTTCCGGCTGAGGAGAGATGGGGAATTAAGATGTTACGCTAAATGAAGAGCAGCTCTGCTAACTGTCTCCTTCACTGCCCACACGTGAGGCGATCTGTTTAAACACAAACTCACAAGCGCACACAGATCAATACAGTCAGCGATAGCCCTTCAATCGGGACCACATCGCGACCACACTTCAATTAATTATCTCAGCGTAAACCGGCTTCAGCGGCAACATGGCTGCCCGAGCGAACAAAAAGACACATAAATGTAAGCATTATTGGCATTAATAAAGATTTTAACAAAAAGTAATCATTTGTTTTGTTACATTCAATCATGAGTTCATATTTACGGTCATGTTACTCAAAGAAATGTTTGCAAAAAATCGCTAAAGTTTGTTAACGTCATATCATTATAGACTGCACGATAGTGCCACAACATAGGCTATTTTCATGTCTGATCAGGGCGATAATAACCACCATAGACATTGAGGAGGGCTCGTCCCCCCATTAATTAGAAATCGCTAAACCCTTTTTCTGAAATATTGGCAATTTGAGAGAGAGAGATGAAAGTTGTGTGTATGCGCGTCTGTGCGTTTCTCTTTTTAGGGGTATAAAATAGAATTTGGATTGGGCCTAACTGCCTGAACTATATACAGACACATAACTGTCCACTGAAAAAGATTTGTCCACAATTTATAGATTTACAAAGTACAGACACATTTTGTAATTGAGTTATCCGTCAACAATGATGACAACTCTGTTGAATTCCATGTTTAGACAAAAAAAAAATGAAGGAAAAAAAACAACAGAAAATCAATTTGTGCAGCGGTGTGAGCCGAGCAGCGTGTGGCGTATAGAACATGTCAGGCTCTGAAATGAAGCCGTTTGACTGTGCTGGCCCGCGACGGGGAAATCTGGGCTGTTTTTCCCACTGGCTGAGCAGCTCTCTCAGGCTCGCCGCAGACAGTCAATAGCCTGAAAATGAACAGGGTTGTTTTCAAGCGCCGGCCCTGCAGGCTTCAGCGCCCGCATATCGGTACAATAATGCAAACATGTCGGAATCATTATCAGTGCTAAAGATATGATTGAAGCAGCCTCTCTTGGCATGGATGAACAAAAGGAGGCCTCCTTTTTCGCTCTGGTTTTAACCAGCACTCAGGGAGCCAATTCTGCCTTTGACGTAGACGGACTTAAAGCCGACATCCCTGAAGAAGTGGAGTGTGCGATGGAGGGAATAAAAGAGCAGAAACAAGTGGTGGACTGGCAAGAGTCATTAATAAAGTTGAGCGGTTTGAGGGTAAAAGCATACTATTAATAACAGTTCTTCATGACTGCGAGGAATATTGTACATAATAAAACAAGCCCTAACTGAGCAGACCAGGGTTTGAGATATATAAGGCAACTAACCGAGAGCTCATGTTTGCGTGATAAACAGCAGAGGTTCTTGCATTTATCATGTATGAAACGCCTCAGATGAGTGATCCACAGCTGGAGGAAATAATACTATTACGGTTTTTCGCTCTGGTTTTAACCAGCACTCAGGGAGCCAATTCTGCCTTTGACGTAGACGGACTTAAAGCCGACATCCCTGAAGAAGTGGAGTGTGCGATGGAGGGAATAAAAGAGCAGAAACAAGTGGTGGACTGGCACCGTAGGGAGAGGTGCTTGTTTAGAGCAGTAATAAAGTACTCAAGCCTCCGTCTCTACCTCATTTCCACAACACAAGACTCCAGACCTGAGAGCAATAACAAAGAAGGATAAAAAGAGAGGGGAAATGAAAGCCTCTTAAAGCGGGGAGGGAAGGCGTGTTATACGTGTATTCCTCTGCTCTGGAATGGGATGGGACTTCCTCTGGAGAGGGAACAGCACATAAAGAAAGCCATCATATCACCATCTCTGACCATGATTGACTCCCGGACGAGCCCCCGATGTAAACCAAAGCCACTTAAACCTGCTCGTCCTGCTCCGAGTCATCTTCCCGGTTTGTCCCAACTCCTAACACATTCCCAAATTCCCACATCCTTTCTCTCGCTACTCAGAAAACTCCTCGTTCTCCCATCCCCCTCCCCCTCTTTATTAAAAACAAACAGTCCGGCGGAGCCCTGTCACCTCTACCCGGCTACGAAAACCCTGGATTCTGACACATGGTGTGGAAATGTGTTCATGTTTCATTGTAAATTTATGAAGTCTCGGAGCGCGCGGCGTCCCCCGGGCAAAGGCTTGGGTAAATGAAAGTAGCAGGCAGTCCGGATTAATATCATTTTACTGTGCTCCGATTGGATGAGCACTTTAAAGCAAAGAAGGGGGAGCGGGCGGCTTCATCTGTCTTTTGATTCTCTGGGACCTGTACGGGGAAGGTCTGTGGTGTTGTAGAGTGAGCTTAAATATATTCTGAACACTTTTTCATTAATTTATGTGGAGGAGAGGCTCCTATCATATTTTATGTAGGCTTGAATGTCCCGAGGGACGCGTATGACTTAAGTCGAAAACACAAAGTCAAACTGTTCAGGTTGGTGTGTTCTCTTTGATAATGACCCGACGAGTGTTGGCGGGGTTTGCGGTTTACAAATGTGCCTTTGTCTGCCACTTGTGGGCACATCTATCAGTCGAAACTTGACGTTACACTTGAGGAAATAAGAATTACAGAAAATGTGTGTATATATATATATATATATATATTTATGTATGTGTGTTTATGTAATTTTAATAATAATATAAAATTATTAAATTGACTGACACCTGTAAATTGCATCAAACATAAAAATGGCATCAGTGCTTTTAGCTAAGTCCAGAGTCGAAGTGGTTAAACTGTGTATTTAATAACACACTGTCTGAAAATCTTGTCGTCTCAGAGCTGCTGAGATGAATAAGAGGAGTGTGAGAATGAGCGAAAAATGGAGGAGCCGAGTGGAGGAAGCCTGAACAATTTTAATAGAAAAACAGTATATCAATTTAAACTGCTACGGTGTCACCCCGCCTAAACCGGCCTGCATGCCACCCAACCAATCAGAGCGCTCCGCCAATTCATTTAAATAAGAGAGGACTTGGCCGCAGGGAGCGTAAATGATGAGGTGACGTGTTACACTGATTTATGTCTGTAGGCAATAAAAGGAGCATTTCTGCTCCTGCCTGTTTAATATGCGAATATGCAGGGCATCTCGGGCCTGACAGCCTGTCATTAATAAAACCCTTGTAAGTGGGCGCAGATAGCAATATTTCATCTTTATGAAAATACATGATGATAGTTTTACACTGTATAATTTTTAAACCAGTGCCAATATGCCCTCCTAGGAGCTGAAGCCGTGGAATATCAGAGCTATAAGTTAAAGAGAGACCGGCCTTTCGCAGATATACCTGCCCACTGCTGGAGCTCAACTCACCTGCAGACACGCACACCTGCCTATCGCTGGAGCCATCAGCTTTAACTCGTGTTTCTCTAAACCAAAATAAAGAAACAGAAGATTTATACTCAGAAAAAAGCATTGAAACTATCAGCTCTAAGGACAGTCTTTTTTCTCTCTCACCTATCTACTAACACAAGTGTGTGGTGTGTGTGTGAGACAGAGTGTGTGTGTGAGACAGATCCCCCTTAAGGATCATTAGACACGCACACCTGCCTATCGCTAGAGCCATCAGCTTTAACTCGTGTTTCTCTAAACCAAAATAAAGAAACAGAAGATTTATACTCAGAAAAAAGCATTGAAACTATCAGCTCTAGGGACAGTCTTTTTTCTCTCTCACCTATCTACTAACACAAGTGTGTGTCTACCTCATTTCCACAACACAAGACTCCAGACCTGAGAGCAATAACAAAGAAGGATAAAAAGAGAGGGGAAATGAAAGCCTCTTGCTGAAAGCGGGGAAGGCGTGTTATACGTGTATTCCTCTGCTCTGGAATGAGATGGGACTTCCTCTGGAGAGGGAACAGCACATAAAGAAAGCCATCATATCACCATCTCTGACCATGATTGACTCCCGGACGAGCCCCCGATGTAAACCAAAGCCACTTAAACCTGCTCGTCCTGCTCCGAGTCATCTTCCCGGTTTGTCCCAACTCCTAACACATTCCCAAATT
Organism: Sinocyclocheilus rhinocerous; assembly: GCF_001515625.1. Lineage (NCBI taxonomy): Eukaryota > Metazoa > Chordata > Actinopteri > Cypriniformes > Cyprinidae > Sinocyclocheilus > Sinocyclocheilus rhinocerous. The sequence goes on along the minus strand of NW_015659563.1, from coordinate 495,585 downwards.
CCCACATCCTTTCTCTCGCTACTCAGAAAACTCCTCGTTCTCCCATCCCCCTCCCCCTCTTTATTAAAAACAAACAGTCCGGCGGAGCCCTGTCGCCTCTACCCGGCTGCGAAAACCCTGGATTCTGACACATGGTGTGGAAATGTGTTCATGTTTCATTGTAAATTTATGAAGTCTCGGAGCGCGCGGCGTCCCCCGGGCAAAGGCTTGGGTAAATGAAAGTAGCAGGCAGTCCGGATTAATATCATTTTACTGTGCTCCGATTGGATGAGCACTTTAAAGCAAAGAAGGGGGAGCGGGCGGCTTCATCTGTCTTTTGATTCTCTGGGACCTGTACGGGGAAGGTCTGTGGTGTTGTAGAGTGAGCTTAAATATATTCTGAACACTTTTTCATTAATTTATATGGAGGAGAGGCTCCTACCATATTTTATGAAGGCTTGAATATCCCGAGGGACGCGTATGACTTAAGTTGAACCCGCCTAAACCGGCCTGCATGCCACCCAACCAATCAGAGCACTCCGTCAATTCATTTAAATAAGAGAGGACTTGGCCGCGGGGAGAGTAAATGATGAGGTGACGTGTTACACTGATTTATGTCTGTAGGCAATAAAAGGAGCATTTCTGCTCCTGCCTGTTTAATATGCGAATATGCAGGGCATCTCGGGCCTGACAGCCTGTCATTAATAAAACCCTTGTAAGTGGGCGCAGATAGCAATATTTCATCTTTATGAAAATACATGATGATAGTTTTACACTGTATAATTTTTAAACCAGTGCCAATATGCCCTCCTAGGAGCTGAAGCCGTGGAATATCAGAGCTATAAGTTAAAGAGAGACCGGCCTTTCGCAGATATACCTGCCCACTGCTGGAGCTCAACTCACCTGCAGACACGCACACCTGCCTATCGCTGGAGCCATCAGCTTTAACTCGTGTTTCTCTAAACCAAAATAAAGAAACAGAAGATTTATACTCAGAAAAAAGCATTGAAACTATCAGCTCTAAGGACAGTCTTTTTTCTCTCTCACCTATCTACTAACACAAGTGTGTGGTGTGTGTGTGAGACAGCTCCCCCTTAAGGATCATTATATTAACAGCCGTATTCAGAGCTGACACTCCAAAAGTACACGTGTGTTTCTGTGTGAATGAGCGACCGCAACGGCAAGCTAACAACTACAAATCTCCAATGTCAAGAAATAAGTCTTCTTGTAGCGCTGCAGGGGGAATCAACCCATTTTTACCTCTCTTGCTTTCGTAAGTTCTGTGCTTTACTCTTTCTCTCACACACAGCCGATGGTGGAGGGTGCGATCAAACTTACAGAAATGGTACATCAAAGTGAGAGTAATATTAGAATAACAGAAATAATTAGGCATGGGAAAGACAAGTAGTAGTTCATTTGCATAAAAATGTTAATTAGTCTCTTCACAAGCTGGGACCTGCTAACGAAACGAGCTGCTTAATGGTTGTGTGAGTGTGAGTGTGTGTGTGTGTGTGCTGAAGTTCATTCCGCAAACATGTCGGAATCATTATCAGTGCTAAAGATATGATTAAAGCAGCCTCTCTTGGCACGGACGAACAAAAGGAGGCCTCTCTTTTCGCTCTGGTTTTAACCAGCACTCAGGGAGCCAATTCTGCCTTTGACGTAGACGGACTTAAAGCCGACATCCCTGAAGAAGTGGAGTGTGCGATGGAGGGAATAAAAGAGCAGAAACAAGTGGTGGACTGGCACCGTAGGGAGAGGTGCTTGTTTAGAGCAGTAATAAAGTACTCAAGCCTCCGTCTCTACCTCATTTCCACAACACAAGACTCCAGACCTGAGAGCAATAACAAAGAAGGATAAAAAGAGAGGGGAAATGAAAGCCTCTTGCTGAAAGCGGGGAAGGCGTGTTATACGTGTATTCCTCTGCTCTGGAATGAGATGGGACTTCCTCTGGAGAGGGAACAGCACATAAAGAAAGCCATCATATCACCATCTCTGACCATGATTGACTCCCGGACGAGCCCCCGATGTAAACCAAAGCCACTTAAACCTGCTCGTCCTGCTCCGAGTCATCTTCCCGGTTTGTCCCAACTCCTAACACATTCCCAAATTCCCACATCCTTTCTCCCGCTACTCGGAAAACTCCCCGTTCTCCCACCCTTCCCCCTCTTTATTAAAAACAAACAGTCCGGCGGAGCCCTGTCGCCTCTACCCGGCTGCGAAAACCCTGGATTCTGACACATGGTGTGGAAATGTGTTCATGTTTCATTGTAAATTTATGAAGTCTCGGAGCGCACGGCGTCCCCTGGGCAAAGGCTCGGGTAAATGAAAGTAGCAGGCAGTCCAGATTAATATCATTTTACTGTGCTCCGATTGGATGAGCACTTTAAAGCAAAGAAGGGGGAGCGGGCGGCTTCATCTGTCTTTTGATTCTCTGGGACCTGTACGGGGAAGGTCTGTGGTGTTGTAGAGTGAGCTTAAATATATTCTGAACACTTTTTCATTAATTTATGTGGAGGAGAGGCTCCTATCATATTTTATGAAGGCTTGAATGTCCCGAGGGACGCGTATGACTTAAGTTGAAAAACACAAAGTCAAGCTGTTCAGCTTGCATGTTCTCTTTGATAATGATCCAACGGGTGTTGGCAGGGTTTACGCTTTACAAATGTGCCTTTGTCTGCCACTTGTGGGCACATCTATCAGTCGAAACTTGACGTTACACTTGAGGAAACGTTTGCAGTCAGACAGTGTTTCTGCATCCCAGAACCTTCAACAGCGGGGGACAACTGGTAAAGTTACTCTGTACCTTGTGACAAGGAGAATCAGCAAGTCCATTAACAACACGCAAATGAATTCCAACAGTTTGAGGCCAAATTCATGTATTTTGTAACATGGACTCACGTACCTGGAAAGATTTTAGCAATTAAGCTACACATCCTTGTCAGGCCACGGAAAGGTGCCCAAGTGGCTCCCAATGTTCCTAAACCAAGTCATTTTTTTTTTAAATGCATGTTTTTGCATTCTAATGTTTATTTTGGGTTTAACCGTACATTTCCCACAAAAGCGCATGGGCTAACCGCTAGTCCACAGTTCTGACTGAGAGTTATTAATGAGAATGCTCTGACAGCACAGACTGTAAAGTGAACTTGACATGTAAAAGTGAAAATTGCACACTGCATAAGGCATGAGACAAACAAACATAGTTGTGTTATTGACTTAAGCTGCTAAATAAACCTAATACTAAACAGCCCTGCTGGTGGAATAAAAATGAGCTAAAGCGGTTGGAATACAGAGCTGGTTTCAGTGGCCAGGCTATGGCAGTGCTAATGTAGTTTGGGATCGTGGACTCCGCCAGTGTGTGCGGCTGTTAATTAAATCTATTCTAGGTCACAAGATAAATGGCTCTGACACAAACGCTGAAGTTCATTCCTTCACATGAGCTCATAATTGAAGGAATTGCTTAAAGGAATAGTTCCCCCCTAAAAATTTCCAAACCTGTATGTATGTATTTATTTATTTATTTATGTGGCACAAGTAGAAATGTTCGAAAACCAACATGCAAAAAATCAAATGTGCAGCTCTTGCCAATCAAATGTCTGTTCAAACCGTGTGTGCTATAATGCAAGTCCCTCCCCTGGGTTTATGTACAAATTGATATATAATATAATGTTTTTATATTATATTATTTTTTGTATAATATTATATGCATATAAATATAAACAATTAAATATATTATTTATTCATTCATGGTTTGGAATGACATAAGGGTGAGAAAATAATGAGGTAATTTTCATTTTGGGTGAACTTATGTGAACATGGGACACTCAGCCTCGTAGGAAGGAAAATGTTAAACAATAATCCCAATGGAGCTTTCTATGAAATCTAATTCAAAGCATCATTCTTCCTGACAGATATTTGCAAAAAGGAACAAGTTTTAATGCACTGCACAGACTTAAAATAAAGAGCCATCTATTTTTAATGCTCATCGTTATTAATAAGGCTGAACAGAAATGGCGAGGCTCGTGACAAAATTAAACGGCCAGATTACATATTTTTATAACATTTTATCTATATATTCAAAATGTTTATAATATATTTTATAATAAATACATAATTAAATACATTAAATATATATCTTAGCTCGCCGGTATTATTTTATTATCTTGTCATATTTCACACGGAAGCATAAAATGCATGACGTCCGGAGAAGCATCCAGAAGTGCAAAAAAATCTTCTGATTGGCTATGCTTTTTTTGTGCCGTGCAGCATTTTCGCCTCAGTTTGGACTTAAAAATTGCTTGTCGCTGGAATCTTGTGGTGTTGTGCCTGGTTAGGACATGGATGAGACTTTACAGCGAGACTAAAAAATAAGTGTAAGACTGAGCTTTTCAGGAAAATAAATAGAGCTTATTATAGGATTATTAATGATTTGGCTTGAGGGGGGAAATTACCATTCTAGCTGATGCATACATGTTTCATTAATAGAGAGCAAGAGTAATGAGGGATCTTGACACAGACATCTAACAATGATATATACAATCATGTTTCTCACAACATCTAGATTGCAGAAATCTGTCTTTATCCATTTAAGATTCAAGATCCTCATTCACACTGATGAGAAAGGTAAATGTGGAAAATAAACTTAAACTTAAATCTGTAGTCTTTTTCATGGTAAAATACTTTCTCCCAACACAGTTTAATGTGCAGAGACAAGCACAACGTCACTTGTACACTAACAGCAACACAGGCTCAACGTACAGCATCCATTTGGCAAACCAACTGCAATCTGTAAAGTGTTCAGGAAACCTGTTTGAAAACAGTCATTATTCACTTGCAATTCTGCATGCCACCACTAGGTAGAAATCACACAATTCACCTTTGAAGTCAGCATTAAACCAAAACTATTTTTTAAATGCATCTTATTGATCATATTTTCAACAATTTATCCATGTGAATCTTACTTTTCGACTTCTTAAGACGTTTAACGAAAATGTCTCGACAGACTTTTTCGTGGCATACTGTACATCAGATTTCTACTATCATTTATTTCACTTGAATCCCCACCGTTTCTTACTATCTACTGTAAGCTTGCATTAAAATCTGCCTCCATCCAATCAACAACAGACAAGTCCTCACCCAGAATTTTATTTTTCGATAATCTGCTTCAATCAAATGCACATCACAATAGAAAAAAAAGAAAATAAATACTGCTACTCCTGTTAAATTGCAACTTAAATTATTAAATTAACTTAAAGAATTACATAAAATGGCATTCATCTCCGAATGAAAACAAATATTCAATGGGCTTGGTTTTACTCATCAGTATTGTGAAAGGCAAACCATATTGTTGGTTGTTAATTTTCCCCTGCCCATACAGTCTTGGTGATGTTATATATATATATATATATATATATATATTGTAGTCACAAAAGTAACAAGACATTACAACTTCTTGATGTGTCCAAAGTACTTGAAAAGAAAAAGTATCAATTTCAAATAAGGAATTTGAATGGTGACTTAAATTTCACAAGTATTTTATTTATTTTTGGTCATTATTGGACTTCGTCCATGATTTCCACTTGCTTTCACTGCATGAAGAAGAGCAACTTGGACATTCTGCAAAATAATTCCTTTTGTGTTCCACCAAAAAAAAAAAAGTCATAAGGATTTGGAAAGACAAATGACTTTCAATTTTGGCAAAACTTTGTTATTTGGGAGTCAAACATTTAATTTTATTTTTTTACTAATGAATGCCTGTTATCAAAACTTCACATTGCTTCCTAATTCCAGGCATATTTCTCCTCCCATGTGTCCAGCGCAGATAGATGGCCTGTGCGCTTTATTTGGAAGTACATTAGACTGATAATACACTTGTAGCCAATCACAGGGTTTAATATATGAGCTGCAGAATTCTCATTGGCAGCTCTTTGTGGAGTATAATGAAGAGAGTGTAGGCTGATGAATGCAGTGGTCTGGGGATAAACGTTAGTTCTTTCATTAAGGGGACCTCCACCTCGCCCTGCCGTATTGAACCATGGCTCCTGCGATTAGACTGATGTATCCCGCAGACAATCACAGGTGAGATTTGCGAGGAAAAACACATTGTGCTCTGTTTAACCCGCATAAAACAACAACAGTGAGGTAGAAGACACCTGCGTTTGGTAAGTCTTGGTAAAGGCTCATGTATTTGGCTCATATATGACCCCGGTAAATTAATAATTCATTATAAAATAGCTCTAGTCTGTGTCTCGTGCTTAAAATTAAAAATTCATAATACAGCACAACCTAGCTAGCTAAAAAAGCTATTTTTTGAAGTTCTATCTACCTTTGTTCATGCAAATAATAGAGAGAGGACAGGAAAACGACTGGGGTGACTTGAACTTGTGTCACATGATAGGCACCAAAGCTCAACCACATGGTCTCAACAAATAATAAAATAAATCAATAAAATATAAACAAATAAAAATAAACAATAATAAAAAATAAAATAAGCTAACAATAATAATAATAATAACATAGATGATAACAACAGCAACAATTATTATTATTATTATACGTTTATGTTTAATTGAATATACCAATTAAAATGAAATACAGTTTATAAATACAATTATTTTAAAAATATTTAGTGAAAATAAAATATTTCCAAAAAAGATTCAATGCTTAAATTAAAGAGATATTATATTTATAAAATGTTTTTAAAATCATATTTTAAAATGTATTTGTATTATTATTATTATTATTATAGAGACAAAAAATCAATTACTAAATTAACTAAAATGCAATCAACTGATGTTCTTGACCATTTATTTAAGGATACTCGTTTAATTTTAGCATGTAGGAAGTATTTTGTGTCATAATAATCAAATTATACTGTGTACAGCACCTGAGTGGAGAACCTATTGGACAGGGCGCATAAACGTGTGTGTGTGTGTGTGTTTGTGAGAGCCCGGAGCCGATGGGTATTAAGCAGATGAAGTCATACAGGAAATCAATGTAGTATTGAGAGCAGAAAAATGCAGTGCCTGAGGACAGGCATATGCAGCATTATAAATGAACGCGAGCATAGAGACAGTTTACAATGAGGGGTCAGGCAAAGCTGGGGAAATACTGCTGTGATTTTTCTTTACAGAGAAAAGGGCCATGAAACGGGCTTTGTGCATTACTTGGGCTAGGTATCATACATGTAGGCTGAAAACCCCTGACAGAGGAAGCAGATCTCCCACATTAGCATCGTAGCTCAATGCATTTTGAACTCAGTGCTAACTGCTAGTCCACCCTTCTGACAATTTGCATAATTTAATAAGAACCTTTAAATTAGCTAAGATAGCAACACCGAACCCCACATTGTGTGAATGATTGTGCCTCTGAGTGTCTGTTGAGAGATTCTGAGCAAGCCTTGATGGTGTTTAGCGTCTCTCCGTCTGTTAATTGTTCACACTTGGCTGTGTTATTATGTTCTATTTCAGGAGCGATATGGCGAGAGGAAGTCCTTAATTATTCATTGTTCTCTCGCACAGCGGCTGAATGCCCAGAAATAGACCGAATCACACCTCCGTACCGCCACAACCAGCGTGACACAAATGACACAAACGCCCTACACGCGGGACCATTTGAAGGGCAGCAAGTGGCGGTTCGGGACAGAGATAGAGAAGCTAACGCCGAGACCTCTTCACATTCCTCTGGCTGCTTCCCAAGCCGCACACCACTGTCATTGAGAATTCCCATCACACTCCAGAACGAGCAGGAAGCCATCGTAATCAAAAACAAGGATCAAGTCTACAGCTCCAATTCCCAAAGAGCGCTGTCACTGTCGATACCGCTACATGACCCCTCCTACCAAAACGCATGCACACACAAACATACGGGTTTTACATAATCCAGTCTGAATGTTCCCGCATCCCGCGGCTCATTTGAAAACCTGAAGTGGGTTCAGACGAAGTGAATAACTGCAGCAAGTTTACTTCCGAATTACCTGCGCGACAGGGAGATGTTCAGCCACTTAGCCTTTAAGTCAAGCAGATACTTTGCCGCTTTTTTGCACACGCCAGCACTTTACTTTTCCGCCTTTTGTTCAAGGGTAATGACATGATATAAACGTGGAGGAAAAACAAGCACAGGTCGGAAAGGAAGAAGAATGAGAAAGAAAACACGGCGCTCTCTCTGAAGTTAATTGGTTCTCATTGGCCTTGTGTAAAGTGTGCGACGTTGAGAAGTCAAAGCTTACGTTTTGGTCTGGCTCGTTCTTTGTTAAGTTAATGGCTAAATATTTAATGTTCAGGGGCTCTAAAGATTAAAGGTAACATGTTGTCAGTATCATTGGAGGAACTTCAAAGAGTGTAAATTATGCATTTCCTGTAGCGGTTGAAGAAGAAATCAAAGGACGTAATGAAGATTAAAGTTTGGAGGGCTACGCAAAAAGGAAAGGGGAGTGGAAGTGTCTTGGTGTGGAAAGGTTAATCTATTTTGAGAGTGCTTTATCTTATTAGACCGTCATTGTTTTAATTCAATCTGTTCCGCTATTCGTATATGGACCAGGAGTTATGGAGACCAGGTTTACAAAGCAGGAAGTCAGGAGGCCATGAAATCACAGGAGCAATTAAAAGAACAACATGACTTTCACGAGCAATCCCGCGACGGACCGCCTGTGAATGTCAAGCTCCTAACAGTAGTTTTAATTAAAGCTGAATTGGAGTTGGGTTTAATTGTACCATTGTGTCAGACCCACTAAACTCAGAGCGAGGGGGAAGGATCGATGGCTAACCGTGTCTTTGAAGAGCTCAAAGGAACGGTGAATCATTGCTCTAATTGAGCACATTTAACATCTTCACTCTTGGATTTTGCAACAGTTTTCTGAAAGAAATTATGTGAAGGTCAAGGTGTATCAAAGCAGATCTGGTACACTTTTTAACAGTTGCTCAAATTTGTTCATTTTCTGTTCCTCACTCTCAGAAAGAAAATGGTAAAACGGTTGTCTCTGGGGCAGTACCCTTTCAAAACGTACATATTTGTACCTCATTTAACCCTAAAGGGTGCATATAAATACATTAAAGGTACTTATTAGTACCTAAAATGTACATATCAGTACCTTAATGGAACATATTTGTGCCTTTCAAAAAGGTACCGCCCCAGTGACAGATTTCGTACATTTTTTTCTGAGAGTGGAGAGATGTCACACAAAAGTACACATTTTTGATGCCTCGGTATTTTTATTTACATTTTACCCTTAGTTTCCTAGTTTTTAGCAGCAATTGCCTTGGAAATCTTCAAATTCATTGATTCCCTTTAAATGGGAATGCATTACAACCACTATACATTTTCAAACAGATGTCTTAAAGTAATAATTCACCCAAAATTAACATTCCATCATCATTTTGCTCAGAATTGCATCAGCTGCAGTTTGGATCCAGTCTTTGAGAAGATTTTGGACAACACTAACAACACTTGAAGACTCCATATGATGCGAACTTTGGATCGACATACAAAACGGCCAAATATTATCATTATATTGTAATTAAACCTATATGACAGTCATTCCTCAGTGGAACACAAAATAATATATTTATAAAATGTCTGAAAGTCATTGAGGTCTAATGTTGTTTGGACTAATGTTGTTCAAACAACAGGCAAATTGGCGATTTTGAAAATATGTCATTTTGTATGCTCATATCCATTTCCAAATGCAAAGACACCTAGTTAGTGGACGGATAATGTATATTAAATGCACATCACGCAATTATCTTTCAATCACACCTCAAAAGAAAAAAAAGTCTCCCTCTTTCATATTCAAGTTCGTGTTTTGTCACCGGCCATGATTGCCATGACTACTCCTTATTGGCGTCTATCAATGATCCATAAAAAAGTCACCACCATTACCTCGGTGTCAAGTGGCCCTAATAGTCCGATTTCATTAGAGTCAATGGTAGTGAGCGGAGCCATTTGGAAAAGTCAGACAGTCACCAAGGCTCCATACAGCTGCAAATAGCAAGCTGGAATTGCACTGCAAATGGTTCCACTCACAGGACATAATAGTCAGTATGGCCGATTTGACCTAACATGAAACTCCTGCCTGCGCTCGACAACCTATACCACAATCGGTGAATTATTCCGTCTCGTTTTGATGATGTCATTCCCAAAGTGCTCTCAGCGGAATACATCCTGTCCTGTCTTGTTCTGCAAGTTTATGAGGTCATCCTCAGGTAGGACGCACAGCAGCAATGGGAAATGTGGAAATCACCTTGGCGTTTTATTGCGATGGAGCGTCTGTTAAGCCAAATGGCATTTAGGTACAACTGAAAAGTCCGCTTTTAAGAAACAATGGATTTTTATACTGGATGAATTCCTGGATTGGAAGAAAGAATATTGGCATCACCATTCATCCGCAAACGTCATTAATTAAATGAGGAAGCATCATATTCCAATTGTCTTTTACAGCACACAGTAAATATTGACAAATCCCTGTCTGTTGTTTATCTGTTGTTTATCCTATTGATCATAATGTGTTTGAATGTCGATGAGCTGTGTACGAGTGTGTGACGAGCTGTAAGAACATCTTTGTGTTGGGCTTCAAAGTATTGATGGCTGCTTGTACAGTCTCCTAATAAAACACTTTTACATCTGAAGGGGTCAAATATACATATGGGTTTTTGTAATAGGCAGCGTTTGGGGGTGAATTTTTCTCACGACTAGGAAAATGTCCTGTATATTTATGTCACCTCAGAAATACATCTTGCAATACATATACACACGCAAGCACAGGGTTCAAAATCAACACTTTCCAAGTGTCAAATGTTTGCAAAGACCATTATTGTTATTTTATACAATGTAAGTAATGTAGGTTACTGAAATTGTAATTATAGTCAAATTAGATCTGTAAAGCAATTTAAAATCAAATTAATTATATGCGCCGATTAATTAATCAAATTATTCCCACATCAATTTTGAATATGAAACTAAAACTGAAATTTGTGAAATTGTGCAAAACAGATAATATTGTGTCAAAAAACTGATCAATATTAACTTTACATTTACTGAACATTTGCAATTGTTGCTGATATTCGAAAAAATAAATAAACTTATCTCGCTCGAGTGATATTGCCGAACCAGCAATTTTTTGCCCTCATTTTAAGGGCACATAACTACATCACACAGTCAGTCATCATCCTGCATCATGTTTGTCAGCAACTGCATGCAATGAAAGATGACGTACAGGTAATAATTTTAATGTGTTATTTTTCCAACAATAAACTGCATCAAATTAATATGTTACATCAATAGCCCTAATTAAAACATTAGCTTATCTTGTTTAGTGCAAACATTTTGTCACTTCACCTGGCATTAAGTTAATTTTGGACTCAGTGTATGTTGATTTCATATAACTTCTGCTTCTTTTTTTAATTCACCTATGTTTTTTGTCCTTTAATTCCCAGTAACTAATAAGCAAACTCGCTAAAGAGAAAGACAAACTGACATGTTGCGTTTTGAAAGAGGGGTAACATGTAAAGGCAAAGGAAAATAAAGATGTAAGAGTGTTGTGGAGTGCTTTAAAAAGGGCAATATGTCCTACGGTAGAAGCTTTCCCCTCCACCCCATCCCTTTAAATCTAACTCAGTGCAGATTATTTCTATGCAAATGCTTGCAGGCGCTGAATTAAATCCAAAACACAGTTTGTAAAAATCGATTCCTCTGCAACCTACACAAGTCTGCAGCCAGGCGACATGCCACGTCCATAAATATTCATCTTTTATTTACTGTGTGCTGAATGAAGCAATGGATTTGGCAAAACAGGGATAAGGAGGAAGGGTGTGTGCGCGCACGTGTTTGGGAGAGAAAGACTGAAAGACAGAGATGTGGAAGTCATGAGATTATTGGAGACTCTTCAAGCCTTGTCAAGAGTAATAGATTACTAGAACATCATTCTGTCCATCTTGGGTGATATTAGATGATGGATCATGCGTTTGTTTATTTGTTTTTAGTAAATCACATTTCAACCCCAGCACTTGTATATTTTTTACCATCAGTAAATTAAATATTAACCTTAATATTATTTAATTGAAAAAAAATTATGAATTTACACACACAAAAACGAAAAAAGTTTTAAATTATTAATTTTAAATTTGATTAAATTAAATTATTTTTTATATTAATTTTATTCATGATTAATTTAGCTAATAGTATTTATAATATTTTATTTTACATTTACATATATAATAATAATAACAATAATATTAATTCATTTTCTTTAGGCAATATATAATTTCTTGTCTCTTTTGATTTGGGTTCATATGCACGGTTTATTCTTTATTAATTTAGCTAACATTATTTTTTATATTATTGTAGTTAATCATTTAAAATCTATATTTGATTACACTCCTTCACTGATACTGAAAAAAAAAGAATAATTATCACCCAATAAATCGTATGTACTTTGTAGTTATCTGTGTGATGTGGTGGGAAGGCAAAGACATGCTCTTTTTCTATGACTGCTTAAGAGACTGAGCATGTTAGACATTAAATGTATTTAAATATTCAGTGTGATTAGACAGATGATTAAATTATTTGAGAGACAAGCTCGCATGTGCAGCAGAAATGTGAACAGTCCACGGCTGTTTAAAAATGCATTAAACATGATCTTAAATTAACGCAACTGTCAAAGCACGCTATTTTTTTATGGAAAGTAGAAGCATTTGCAAAAATAAGTGTGTGTGTGCGCGCAAGAAAGAGTACAGCATTACAAGAAAGATATGAGGGAGTGTATGCATGTTACTCATTACTAATAAAGTAGATATACAGTACATACAAATAAAACAGTCTGCCATCAAGCCCTATAACTATAAAAAGACACAAACAAACAAACAAAAATCAAACCTTTAATGACAACAATCATTTAGTTAATCCTGTGGCTGGTTTCTGAAAATAGTTTGGTTGAGAAAAAAAAACAAAAAAAAAAAAACGAATAAATAATAACAGATTGGTTTTGTGCAGGTGCGTGTTAAGCAGCCAAAAAGTGCAGATGTTGCGAATTAAGCAGTCGCTCAAAGGAAAGCACCTGCGTAAGCATCCACACTCTCAAATGTTGCATAATTTGTGTCCACAACAAAGGTTGTTAAAGCACTTCTTTAAATGCTAAAGTGTACACATGCGTGCACAATGACGACGCCACGCTCGAGTTGGCAAGCAGGTCAGGCGCTCAGGTAGAAAGATGAACGACAGTCTGGGAACTCGACAGAATTGAAGAGCGCAAGGTGTGCGCGGGATAGAGAGGTTCAGCGCAAAATATATGTCAAAGCATCACGCGACTGCAGGACTGGGGCTCCCAGATACCGGCCTGCGTGGTGTGTCAAAAGATCCTTAAACAAGAAAATCGTAATAAACAGACTGCCTTAATATTAAATTCAATCAATTTACACCGGGAAAATGAAGGAAAATGACAATCTATGCACTTCCAAGAATATACCAAAGGCAAATCTTTATTGGCTTATTTTCAACACCAAAGCACTTTAAATAGTTACATATAATTATTAATATACAGTGGGTTTTATTGAACTTTTCTCTCACTCAATGCAGACCATATAATTAGTATTTTAAATTATTAAATTAGAAAAATCATTTTACTAGTGGTCTAAGACTTTTCTTACTTTTCATTCTGCATTGATGTTTTGTAAAAATATATATTTAAAATGATAGTTCTAAAAAAATGCACATGCTTTGTAAATTAATAATGGAATATGATACTTCCTTACCATCAATCTTGCCCTTACGTTCAACAATTGTGATAAATAAACCAACAGAGTGAAACAAAGAATCGACGGAACAATTCAAGAATCTGTTTTCATAATCATGATCCGGCGAAATTGAAAAGACAGAATTCTATGGGAAGAGGAAACACACCGCATGGGCCGGGCGGCACAATAGACTATGTTTGTCATTTGCATTTGTATTGTACGAACATTGAGAGGAAATAGAAATAAAGCACATGGTGCTATAAAAAGATTTGCGAGTGGCGGAGGGGGGCATTCTGGGTAAACTGTGAACATTGTGTACATGTTACAGAGAAGTAATAAGTTATGCAAATCTTTCCTTGCCTTTCTTTGACACAAACATCCCTATTCTAACTTCTTCCACACAATAAATTGATTTCCGCTTGTTTGGTTGAAGGTAGCTCTACGAAGGAATAGAAAAGTGCTATATTTTCTAAATTTGATATTAAACACTCTCACTCTCCATACATACATTAGACAGCTGACTTCTCTTTCCCTTTGCATGAAGGAGAAAGCACTTTTTTTTCATTCTGTGTGTTTTTGCGTGTGGTTCTGGGTTCAAAGGTGATGACAGCTTTGACAGCTATACCTGTCAGCCTAAAGCGAGGCCAGATAACCTTCTGTCCTAACAGAGCACTTTCAATAGTCTTCTATTTTCCCTCTCTACACACACACCCATTCTTCTGTAGATGGGGGAAAAAATCCTATCTTCCATTTATTCCCGCTTTGCCTCAATCTCAAACACATGAATAGCAATTAAATTGATTCTTTTTACCCTTTTCCCTGTTTTTTTTATTTTTTATTTTAAGTCGGTGCTGGTTTGGAGCCCAATCTACCTTTGGTTTGTGGGCATCCTATCTCAGAGACAAGACCTCAAAGAGCAGCTAAAAGGATCTTTATCAGACAGTGAATTAACACTTAGTCTTCCATTCGGTAGGTGTATCCAGCCAATATAGGGGGGAGAAGAAAAAAAAGACAGGAAAAAAGGCCCCAGGAAGGGGGCACCTTGAGAATGAAGAGAGGACCTTGCAGCTTAGCGCAGGAGAACCCTAGTGCTGACCTAGCACTCTTCAGAGAGAGAGAGGGAGAGGGAGAGGGAGAGAGAGATAACAATCACACATTGGCACTGGACTGAACAATTACCTGCTAAGTAAAGGTCATTTGCGTCAGTGTAGCAGCAATACAGGGGAAGAGACACCACTGGTATTTACTGACATGCTGCATGATATCAGCTAAGAGGAGGGAACTCAAGACAATTAGGTAAACAAAATAATGAAGACTCATAATTCTGTTCATTTTAAAGTTCTAGAATAGAATCCTATTTTTTTTACCACTAAATAGCATTTGATTATACGTTTTATGGTAAAAAAGCTATTGATTTCATTTTAGCATATTAAACATTTCTGACCAATAAAAAAACAGTGGCGTGTTCGGAAAAGCGGATTAAAATGTTCCCCGAACCCATTTCTTAAATTTCATTTGGTGTTGCAATTTACATTTGAGTACAACTGAAACAGCAAAGAAATTAGATTGGCACATTTTGGTATGAAAAAGTTGAAAATGATAAGACGACATTGATAAACTGCAGATAGAAAATCCACTAGCATTGTTTAAGTTTCCTGACTGGGAATATTTTGGATTTAATGTAATGTAAACTACAACAACAGTGGAAAACATGATTAAAACTATTACTGATTTTCGCAAATTGCTTGGCATGTCTGGCATATGTTTATGGCAGGGGTATCCAGTCATGTTCCTGGAGGGCCACTATCCTACAGAATTTACCTAAACCAGCTAACCAAATTCTTCAGGATTAGGAGAAACTCCCAAGCAAGTTTGTTTGAGCAGGTTGGAGCTTTGCAGAACATTAGCCCTCCAGGAACAAGATTGGACATCCCTTGCTTATGGCAAGAGGACAACCATGTTAAACCATTTGCACCAACATACAGCAGGCACACCAAACTGCACATAAATCGTGATATGAACCGAACCGTGAGAAATTGTACCCCTTTAAACAATATCCAAAAAATATGAGCTCCAGAGGCACAAGCAACTGTAAAAACATATATCTTTTCATCTCTAATTGCTTTGCACTTTAGCCATTCCCAAATCCCTGAATTACGGAGCAGTCTGTGCACCACCTCAGCCACGCACACACAAATACACGCATACACAGTAACAAACAATTTTTTTCTCCCGACAGCATGCCCCATTAATCTTCTTGTAGGTCCCATCCTCAGTGGGGTTAACCCAGGTGAGGGAGGGGCAGCTGGGGCAAGAGTTAAGGCAAGACCCAGATTTGATACAGGCTTCCCGGCGCATTAGCCAGTGAGCTGGAGGAGAATGGAGAGGCCTGGTGGGGGCCAGGGGGAGATCAGAGCTTTGGGCTGGACAGAGCCATGCTGACCTGGGGGTCTAAATTAAGAGCCAGGAGAGGAGCGCTTGATTTCACATCCCCTCAATGACACGCCTGACAGGATGATGTAAGAGGGAGTAAATGTGAGAGGCTCACCTTTAAGTCTGCCCTGTAACCAACGGACCACAGCAGAGGAGAGAGAAAGACAAAAGCTGTGTTTGAACACACACACATATACTACTCATATTACTTTTCAAAGCAATGCAGTATGCAGTATAAACACAGTATGCAGATTTTCTGCATGTATGAGATACCTGTTTGACCTTAAAGTTGTCTCAAGCAAACAACCAAAGCTCAGCTACTATTGGCCACAATTCAATGAGTCCATTTTCAGTTTGAACTTAAAAAATGGCAAGCAAGTGGGAATGTATGGGCACAGAGAATCCACTTTTATTGAAGGTTCAGGCCTTCAACCAAGTGACTTCATTTGGCCTACTCTTTATTAGTGGTTACATCCTTTGTAAGACTGGATGGGACTGTGACTGGGCAGCAAGGTGGTCAACAGGTCTGAAGTGATCACCACTGGGCAGTCAAGTCTTGCACATCCCAATATGCTTGCCATAATTTGGCACTATGGTTGAATGATAGGATGTAGACAAGATCTGCAATTGAAAACAGGTCAACCTTCAGCGAAGCTTGGCACCTTGCATATGGAACGAAAACAAGTAGTTGGAGCACTGCATATACAGTGGCACTCTCCCAATCTCTGAAATTCATGTGAACAGCATTGATATAATGTGTATGAAAAAAATGAATGTTTAGTGGTAGTTCTACATGTTCAACAATGAGATCAAATTGGCTAATCCTCGACCAGCTTATTGTGGAAGACTTGTACCTATCCAATGCTGCACAGAGATCCGAATAGATGTTGTCTGATTTGGTCAAGTCGTCTGTAGTAGGCGGATCTTTAAGGTGCAATGACATTTACCTTTGGCTTTGTAAAATTTTGTGGGCAAATTCTGTTCATTTCAATAGGAATTTGTGCAATTGAAAGTTTCACACGAAAAAGTTCCCCACACAGATTTCACTCATTTTCAAGTTGGTCATGCAAGTTCACTATGATGACTAGCAGAAAGCTGCTTAGTTTGAAAGTGACTTTTCATACATTGCTGCAATAATGACAATGAAAAATTGACTGTTTTTTTTGCCTACAAAATTCTGCCTACATTTCACGAGTATGACCGTAACATTAGGGTGTGAAAGAGGCCAAATTTTCTGGAAAAAACACAGGTTATCAAGTCTAAGCTGTATCAGCTGCTGAAGGAGTCATTGCCTGGGCATCTTTGCAAAGAACACCAGATGCATCAACATAGCATTGCACCAGATCTTTACATTTCCTAGAGTCACTGTCAGGCCCCATAGACTACAGCTGCAATGGCTCTACAATAGCTTCTACAAGAACAAGGTCCTATTTGCTGGAAGGATGAGCAAATGGATTGTCTTTGCAAAGCCTGGTTCCCCTCTATTCTAGTCATTGGCAGAATCAATTCCTACTGACTGGCTTGCAAGAGGGACCTGCCATCATCCAAATCATAATGGGCATAATTCAAAACAAGTCCCCACAATCAGTTCAGTGACATCAGCCTAATAAAATTCACCACAGAGGCTAGTAGGACTGTCTTCTACTTCTTGATAGTTCTGGACAGACTACCAAGGCAAGAGTCATCTTTATGAAGAATGATACTCAGGGTTCCAGAAGGCGAGAGGACTAATAAATCCTCCCCAGGAGGACAAGGGTGATGCAGTCAAGAAATTTCCCTGGCATCTGACAAAGAGTGAGATGTGTGCTTTCCTTGAGTTGGTCAGCTATTACAGATGTTAACTTTAACCCTCACAGACCTGACAAGAAAAGAACAGCTTGAAAATGATCAATGGAGAAGTGTTTGTCTACAGAGGCATTAACACACTGCCCTATATGGGTAAATAGACACATTGGAGGCAGTAGTCAAAACTGTCTTTTTCCACATACTCCAGGATGAAGAGCTTTCAGACATTTATTAGCTGTAAACCCTACCCTGCTGAACACAGATATGCAGTGTTAGGAAGGTTCAACAAATGGCAACAAAGATTGATTTCAAAGGATGATCCTCCTCCCCCATCGTTTTTACCTTCACAGATCTCTACCAAGTCAATAATACCTGGCAGGGAGACTGTCATAGGTAAACTGGGTACAGTGACAATTAGGTCAAGTGCGAGAAGGCATGGTTGAGAAACCGTCAACACCTGTTCACTTACCTCCACACTTCCAAATCACCCATTAATGACCAGCATTAGAGCACCTACAAAATAAAGAATCCTCTCATTCCAGTGCACCTGTTCCACTCCCAATCTTCTGTAGCTGTGTTTTCCAACCCTGGTCCTGGAGTACCCCTAGCAATACAATTTTTGGATAGCCGCGTTTCCACCGAAATTACCAGGAACAATTGTACCAGGGACTTTTTTCCCCAGGAACTCCGCGGATGGGAGGACGCAAAAATGAAACGAAATATTATATAAAACATTGCCTGTTTTCATTTTAATTTTAACATATTAATAGATTAATAGAATAAAGACCAAAGATGACCTGTTAAGATTTACCCAAAACGAATTATATCTTCTATTTATCCACTACAGAGACATCAGAGCCAGCGGCAAATGTCAGAAGGACTAGCCGAGTTGAGGCTGCTCTCGTCGGGATACATGAGCACTGAGCGACGGCTGATCGCGTGGAGCTCCCGTCTCCGAAATCGGCGAAGCACATTTTCAAATAGGCGCTGTTTTTATAAATAAACCGCAGATTTGAGTTTTAAACTAGGGCTGTACGACAAATATCGCACGATATTTAATGCGCATCTCGTCAGTAAAGTAGTTAAATATTGTTAAATATTGTGCGATATTTATCGTGCAGTCCTATTTTAAACAAATACATTCTCGCCTGAAATACTTTTAAAACTACATTTCATGACACAATAACAGTAATATAAAAATAAAAAAATTATAAAAATGGTGGTTGAAATATAATGCTGCGTGAACTCAACCAATCATCATGTTCAGCGCTCAAGTCCCACCCCCGAAAGTTCCGGACCTTTGATGAAGTACTACCTCGCGAGCAGGGACTTTCTGAGGGGCAATTTTTTACCTGGAACTTTATTTAGATCCTGGTTCCTGCGGTGGAAACACACCGAGTACCAACCCAAAGTCCCTAGTTCCTGGGTAAAGTTCCAGCGGTGGAAACGCGGCTGATGTGTACCAAATTAAACAGATTAGAATGAACTAATCAGCTCATTGGTAGATACTCCAAAACCAGAAATGGTGTGTTAGAACAAATTACATCCATATTATGGAGTTATTCCATAACCATGGTTCGGAAACACTACTCACACACTTACTTTATAAAAGGTCCTTTAAGGTACTACTTTCTAAAAAGTTTTTCAAGCTTTATCCTTCGGCCACACTGTGCTCACAGTAATAAGTCATGAGATTTTCGGGATGAACTGGATATAAGACCAGTCAGCAAGAGCCAACAACAAAATAATGGAAATAGAATAGTGCCTTGCATGTAATATTTTTCAGTGTTTTGTCTAAAGTTGTCACAGTTCAATCTTGTATTCAATGCTTTTTCTGTATTGTCCCATTCAGCTCTTCAGATGACCTCACTTCCAGAGAAATCACCAGATGGAGAGAGAGAAAGAGAGTAAGAGAGAGACAGAGGGGTGAATGAACAAGAAAACGTCCCCCAGGTAGCTTCGTCTTTCACGCCTTGCTTCTCTCTTGCAACTCCGAACAACGAGTGTCTGTGTTTTATTTTGTCCTCCGTCATTCATCCATTGTTCAAAGCCTTTCTTCAGTTGCCCCCAATCTCATTCATCCTTCAGCTATTTAGTTTGCCTCTACATGTAAAAAGACCTTCTTCTCTCTTCCCACTTTCTTTTTTTCCCTGTCATATTCATTTGAATGACATATTCTACTTATGAAGCAGTCAAGAAAAAAGGAACAAACATTTGGTGGGACGCTTTGATGTTGCCTTTTTAAAATATTAGAGGCACAATATTCTTTTTATTTACTTGTGTGTATTTGTTTATTTTTGTGAGCACTTAGACCAGGGTTCCTCAAATCCGGCCCTGGAGAGTTTAGCTCAAACCCTGATCAAACTCAACTACCTGTACATTTCTAGACATTCTATAGACCTTTATCAGCTTGCTCAGATGCCTTTGATTAGAGTTAGAGCTAATCTTTGCAGGGCACTGGTACTCCAGGGATTTGAGGAACCCTGATTTAGACCCTGTCGACACAACGATGGAAAGACAAGTGCATAGTTTCATTATTCTTTTTTTTTTTTTTACACAAATTTTTTACTGTTACTAGTCATCTGCTATCAAAATCAGTCCATTCACGATGATGTATATGAAAATTGATTCCTGTTTATTGAAAAGAAGCTTGTAATACATTCTGTTCCAATGTATTTATTTATGTTCTTTTTGTTGCATTATTCTTTTTTCCTTTGTATTTGCAGGTTGTGTACTTGAATGCAGCAAATAACAACTGCCCAGTTCAGGAAAGTAAAAGCATTTTAATTTTATTTCTGGAACTTTTCTGGTTCATGTTTTCTTCAAGAGGCACTGACCAAGGAAGTTTCATATGCGGTAAAAGTGTCCATAATTAAAGGTAAAGTACAGTTGTCTGAAATTTCATTTAGGCCTAAATTTAGTAACTTAAGTAATCTGTTGGTAGCCTTTTAATGTCACTTTTAAGTTAAAAATATCTTACATTTATTAATAAATAACTGATCTGTTTTTAACCTAAATTTATTTAAATTTTTACTGTTTCTATAGGATTGAATACATTTGGTGTGATGTCAGAATCATGGTGACCAACAAGTACTAGACATGCTGCACTCGCTGGAAGCATAACGATTGCTTGACATATCAGTGGTCGAGGTCCTTTTCAGTGTGCACTTCACTTTTCTCCCAAGAATTCAGGCAGACTTGGACACATTTGCAGAAGCCTGGAATCATCCACTCTCCTCAGAAGGCAATCGAAGTTCAGAGCATCTGTGGCACATTGAACTGATACACACAAAATGTATCAATCCGAGAGATATGAGGTATGGAGACCCTGCTTTCTTTACTCTGTCACCACACTGCTGTTTATGCATTAGTCTAAGTGGATTTTTAACTATGTATTTAACTGCTAAATCATTAGGACATTGAAGAGCCAGATCTAGATGGGTGACATAGCAGCTTCTTACGATGCCTGTGAAGATTTCAGAGCTATTGTTCAAGAATTTGAATCACTTTTGAGTTTGGATGGGTTGAGGGCACTCAAACACCTTCTGAATTCAACTGGTCCTAATATCCCTGTTAAAGAACTGGTTTCTTTTTTTTTTTTTTTTTTTTTTTTTTTTCAACAAATTTTTTTTTTTTTTTTTTTTTTTTTTTTTTTTAGCTTTTCATAGCCTATTTTGAACCTTATTCGTGGAAAGTGCCTGGGACATGAACTTCTCCTCTTGCAGAGAAAGAGAAAATAACAGAGGGGTCAAGTCCATTTAGACCGGTAATTGAAGCAGAACAAAATTGCTTGAGTTCACATCATTTCTTGTCTTTCTCTTCCTATATTTCTCTCTCTCCGTCTCTCTCGCTCAAGTGCTGACATTGACTAGCACACTGCAGCCCAGCAGTAAATAATTGATGTTTGCGGGAGGCCGAGTCTATAGGTTACCAGTACTGCAGTGAACCCCACAGAGCAAATGTGCAGTTTGGAAAGAGTGTTACGAAGTGTGGGAAAGAGCGCTCAGAGATGCTGGAGTGTGTGTACTGCATCACCTGATCAAACTCAGCGTCCCACTGTGGTGCATGCCATCCACAGAGAGAGAGATTGAGAAGAGTTTCAGAGGCGCTTTTTCTATTTTCCCACAATTGTTATACACTGAATTCCACTTCTGAATCCATGCACTCCTCCCTTTCAGCCTTACTATAAATTTCTCAGCACAATAATATTATCATAAAAATAGCCTATACGGTGACCATTTTTGGAGACGGTAATCAAACTCTACCATGGTATACGGTGGAATTTATGCCATTTTTTACTTGTTCTAAAAATTCCACTCGACTTTTGTTATAGTGCAAAGACATTTATTTTTAAAGGGGTCATATGATGCGATTTAAATTTTTC